>NC_060126.1:482061524-482364555 GCF_021461395.2 Schistocerca americana | reverse complement strand
AAGATACTGTGATACACGAGGGATTAGCTGTTCAGAGCATTCACACAAGATTGGAGCCGGTGGCGACACTTACAACGTGCTGACATGAGGAAAGTTTTCAACCGATTTCTCATACACAAACAGCAGTTGACCGGCGTTCCTGGTGAAACGTTGTTGTGATGCCTCGTGTAAGGAGGAGAAATGCGTACCATCACGTTTCCGACTTTGATAAAGGTCGGATTGTAGCCAATCGCGATTGCGGTTTATCGTATCGCGACATTGCTGCTCGCGTTGGTTGAGATCCAATGACTGTTAGCAGAATATGGAATCGGTGGGAACAGGAGGGTAATACGGAACGCCGTGCTGAATCCCAACGGCCTCGTATCACTAGCAGTCGAGATGACAGGCATCTTATCCGCATGGCTGTAACGGATCGTGCAGCCACGTCTCGATCCCTGAGTCATCAGATGGGGACGGTTGTAAGACAACAACCGTTTGCACCAACAGTTCGACGACGTTTGCAGCAGTATGGGCTATCAGCTCGGAGACCATGGCTGCGGTTACCCTTGACGCTGCATCACAGACAGGAGCGCCTGCGATGTTGTACCCAACGACGAACCTGGGTGCACGAATGGCAAAACGTAATTTTTTCGGATGAATCCAGGTTATGTTTACAGCATCATGATTATCGCATCCGTGTTTGGCGACATCGCGGTGAACGCACAATGGAAGCGTGTATTCGTCATCGCCATACTGGCGTATCACCCGGCGTAATGGTATGGGGTGCCATTGGTTAGACGTCTTGGTCTCCTCTTGTTCGCATTGACAGTGGACGTTTCATTTCAGATGTGTTACGACCCGTGGCTCTACCCTTCATTCGATCCCTGTGAAACCCTACATTTGAGCAGGATAATGCACGACCGCATGTTGCAGGTCCTGTACGGGCCTTTCTGGATACAGAAAATGTTGGACTGCTGCACTGGCCAGCACAGTCTCCAGATCTCTCACCAACTGAAAACGTCTGGTCAATGGTGGCCGAGCAACGGACTCGTCACAATACGCCATTCACTACTCGTGATGAACTGTGGTATCGTGTTGAAGCTGCATGGGCAGCTGCACCTGTACACGCCATCCAAGCTCTGTTTGACTCAATGCCCAGGTGTATCAAGGCCGTTATTACTGCCGGAGGTGGTTGTTCTGGGTACTGATTTCTCAGGATCTATGCACCCAAATTGCGTGAAAATGTAGTCACGTGTCAGCTCTAGTGTAATATATTTGTCCAATGAATACCTGTTTATCATCTGCATTTTTTCTTGGTGTAGAAATTTTAATGTCCAGTAGTGCAGTTATTATACACTCAAAAGACGAATTCCGTTTTATTGATTGGAAGATGTTCGCAGAAATGACTGCGTACGAAAAAATATTCGTATTCACACAGAACGTTATTCAGTCGCGGCTGAAATAGCTACGGTCTGGCTGTCACTGGTTTGTTTCAAGGACTACTGGGTGACACTTCTTCCTAGGCGGTTTCTGGTGGGAACCAGCGGTCTATAAATGTGAAGAAGGACATGTCTTTCTTCATTTCTTTTTCTCTTGCGTTAAACCTCAAAGTTCTCCAAGAGTTAACTTTCGACTTTTCCCAACGCGCGGAGTGCTCTTACCATTTGAGCTATCCAGCTTGGGTGAATGTTATCAAACTTCATCAAGAGGAAAGTCTTCGTGGCCAGAGTTTTGAGAAAGCAAGTTCATGTATTGGTATGAGTAACCAACTTTTCTAAATCTTGGCAGTTGTCTTTCCGTAACTGTCGCTGTCTTGCGTGCTTGCAGATAAGTAATTTCGTACATCCAGGGAGATTCTCCTGTCACTCGGACGGTAGCAGCGTCCGGTTTCTTTTGCTACTCCAAGTATTTCTGCTGAAACTTGCTGTATGAATATACTGGAACAGGTGTGTCGCTCAGAGACAAGAAACGGTTGGTAGAATTTTAATTTTATTTAGATATGTCGTTCAGTACTAATGAAAGTCCAGGCACCCCTTCCAATTTGGGAGTCATAAATCCACAGTGCCGGTTTATTTTACTGGATAACAGCCCTCTTACACTCAGGGAATTATTTTAATGAAATAGTGCCCAAATGATAGAGAAGTTCTCTTATTCAGCCAACAACGTGTTAGACACGGTACGAAAAGAAGGCAGGGGACCAAGTAACTACCATCGCATTTAAAAAGTACTTACAAGCTATACAGAGAGATAATGGGAGTTATTAACGAGCTTTAAGACTTTAAGGGATTCGTTTTGAAATGGAAACATAGAAAGTAACGCTTACCAACGCATAGATAGTACGTAGCTGGGCGGCAAGCTGTAGCGCAAGCATCAGGTGTGCGTAGTGTCTACTCCGACATCTGTCGATATACTAGCGACACGACTGAATTAATTACGAACGTGAACTTTGAAAGTCTGACTAAGATAATGGAGGTCAAAACATGTTGTTGTCTAGCATGCCTGCAGACTGCTGCACGAACGTACACATCGACAAAGAGCGAAAAGCCAAGACAAACGAACCAGAAATGAATAACATGACCGAGTTGAAACGAATGAGTGAACGGAAACAATGAGCTGAGTGTTTGAGGCATAGCACAATGTCTCCAGCAATGTTATGAACTGGGTAGTGTAGCTCCATACCTAAGAACATACTCTGCGTTGCTAACGCTACAGCATGGCTGTATTAACCTACACATGTTACATCTTTAAAGCGCAGCTAAAACGTTTTCACTTCTAGGGTTGCTCTCTCCAGGTGGCGCAAACGTGCAGACGCGAAGAAAAACGTCTTACTCCGCGACTGTGTGGGACACGAACAAAATTTAACGTAAATGACTTTTCCTAAGGACCACCTCCTTATTGTGATTTTTAATAAAACTCATTTATAGTAACCACATAATTATTGTGACATCACTGATAGTTCACTTCTTCCACAACGCATTGGCAGCTTCAGTACTTCAAACATAATTAATTTAGTGGGAGCGATTTGCATATTACGTTTATGTACTTGCTTAACATGTAATAGTACAGTAAGTGCAATCCTTTGATTCGTAATTTCAACAGCTGTTACACTATGTAATCACAGTTTAATTGCCTAGATTTGTAAACTGCACGTTCCCTGTATGGGAGGGACGTAATGGTCGCTTAGACTTCGGTAACTTTAGTGTTAATCGCCCTGGGAAAGTCTGTGATCTACACTTTCCTTTCTGTGGTGAACTGAGAGACTGAAAATGAAAAGGGAGGTAGGAAATTTAGGACCTGAGGTTTGATCGGCGTTATTGTCTCTAAAGACCGAGTGCACACTCAAGAGAAAAGGATTGGGCGGGAAACTGGGCAATGTAGTTTTGGAGGTAACATGTCCAGATTTAATGAAACTTCAAGAAATATGCATCGAAATTGCCAGATGTGTATTAGAACACAATCTCTCCACTGCATTAAGCTCTGCGGTGCGTCTTACTTCAAGTGGGTGACAGAATAGTCCTTCCAACAACAGCACTATATTACTTTCCTCTCTTATCGAAACAATGTCAGAGGATGATGCCAAATGCATCCAACGTACTGGGGTTGAACAAAAATATGGAAGCAGAAATAAAGTGCGTTACCATTACTGCGGTATACGAAATCCACTGCCATTCAAAATCCACTACTGGCCATTAAAATTTCTACACCAAGAAGAAATGCAGATGATAAACGGATATTCATTGGACAAATGTATTATACTAGAACTGACATGTGATAACATTTTCACGCAATTTGGGTGCATAGATCCTGAGAAATCAGTACCCAGAAGAACCAACTATAGCCGTAATAACGGCCTTGATACGCCTGGGCATTGAGCCAAACAGAGCTTGGATGGCGTACAGGTACAGCTGCCCATGCAGCTTCAACACGATACCACAGTTCATCAGGAGTAGTGACTGGCGTATTGTGACGAGCCAGTTGCTCGGCCACCATTGACCAGACGTTTTCAGTTGGTGAGAGATCTGGAGATTGTGCTTGCCAGGGCAGCAGTCGGAACATTTTCTGTATCCAGAAAGGCCCATACAGGACTTGCAACATGCGGTCGTGCATTATCCTGCTGAAATGTAGGGTTTCGCAGGAATCGCATTAAAGATAGAGCCACGGGTCGTAATCCATCTGAAATGTAACGTCCACTATTCAAAGTGCCGTCAGTGCGAACAAGAGGTGACCGAGACGTGAAACCAAAGGCACTCCCACACCATCACGCCGGGTGATACGCCAGTATGGCGATGACGAATACACGCTTCCAATGTCCGTTCACCGCGATGTCGCCAAATACTATTGCGACCATCATGATGCTGTAAACAGAACCTGGATTCATCCGAATAAATGACGTTTTGCCATTCGTGCACCCAGGTTCGTCGTTGAGTACACCGTCACAGGCTCTCCTGTCTGTGATGCAGCGTCAAGGGTAACTGCAGCCATGGTCTCCGAGCTGATAGTCCATGCTGCTGCAGACGTCGTCGAACTGTTCGTGCAGATGGTTGTTGTCTTACAACCGTCCCCATCTGATGACTCAGGGATCGAGACGTGGCTGCACGATCCGTTACAGCCATGCGGATAAGATGCCTGTCATCTCGACTGCTAGTGATACGAGGCCGTTGGAATCCAGCACGGCGTGTCGTATTACCCTCCTGAACTCACCGATTCCATATTCTGCTAACAGTCATTGGATCTCGACCAACGCGAGCAGCAATGTCGGGATACGATAAACCGCAATCGCGATAGGCTACACTCCGACCTTTATCAAAGTCGTAAACGTGATGGTACGCATTTCTCCTCCTCACACGAGGCATCACAACAACGTTTCACCAGGCAACGCCGGTCAACTGCTGTTTGTGTATGAGAAGAAGGTTGGAGACTTTCCTGATGTCAGCACGTGGTAGTTGTCGCCACCGGCGTCAACCTTGTGTAAATGCTCTGAAAAGCTAATCACGTGCATATCACAGCATCTTCTTCCTGTTGGTTAAATTTCGCGTCTATAGCACGTCATCTTCGTGGTGTAGCAATTTTAATGACCAGCTGTGTAATATAGAGATAACCGATACTATTTATACTACCGATACTTGTAGAGGCTGACGTGCGGGATTAGCCGAGCGGTCTAGGGCGCTGCAGTCATGGACTGTGCGGCTGGTCCCGGCGGAGTTTCGAGTCCACCCTCGGGCATGGGTGTGTGTGTTTGTTCTTAGGATGATTTAAGTTACGTAGTGTGTAAGCTTAGGGACTGATGACCTTAGCAGTTAAGTCCCATAAGATTTCACACATATTTTTTTCTTGTAGAGATTAAAATTATCTCTGCTATTTTACTAAAAGAATTCATATTTTTTGTATACCATGTATTATATTTCAGGCTAAAACGTATAAAATACAAATTAAAGTGTTACAATCGATATGTACTAACAGTTACAATTACCCTTCTTTTAAGAATACTTGACATTACAAAATTTCTGGCATACTTAAAATTCATATTATTAATTTCGCAGTCAAATGGTAATTATTAAGTTTTGTCGTGTCCCGACATAGGTGGGAGAGGGAAAAAAAGGAGTTACTGGTCAGTCTGCGCTCCCGAGCGGTACAGAGCAGAAGGCAGAAGGACAACTCACAGTGAAGGCATTTGATTGTTTTCTTCTATCAGCTCCAACACTGGTACAGGCATTTACTAGAAATGTAGGTGGTGAGACTCGGAAGGGAACTCGTTGTGGAGACTCTTGGACAAACAGGGTTTTGAAATAGTTGTTTATTCCAGACAGGACTAACCAATACACTGGAGGCTAGTTCTAGGTTTAGAAAAAGCATGAATAACAGTGTTACAACAGAAGCCAGTGCAGAAGTCCCAGGATTGGATGCTAACCACCGTAGCAAACACTATCAGCATCTTAAGGCAACTTCGTTGCAAAACAAAACGTACTGAATGTGACACTGTTCACTGAGGCACTCCAAGGGAGAGAGAGAGCAGACTTACGCAGAGCTGGACCGAGGCTGGATTCGACGGACGCGGATTCGGCGCCCAGATCGTCTGACTGAGAACTCCTCCAAAATGCGGAATCTAGGGGTTTCAAAGAGTCGCGTGGCGGCACTGTTTTTCCCACTTAAAGCCACCCAGCAAATCCCGTAGGTCTCTTGCAGGTGCCTGCCAATCACGGCTTAGTTAGGTCCCATCTACTGCTCCTAAGGCGGGGATGTTAATTCAGTTGCACTAAGTCCGTATTTGGTATCAAAATTGTTCAGCTGAAAGCTAAACGTAACTGTTCTGCCAAATAAGGCTTGCGACATTATTGTTATACGTCATTTAGCCCCGCCCCTCGGGCTCCCCGGAGTAGGGACTGCTAGGTCAACAGTTCTTTGGCGTTTTCGCTCTCTTTCTAACCCTTGTGAGCCTGCTGACGTTGCTGTTCTCAGGGCTGGTATCAGGCTGGCTTTATACGGTACTACGTGCCTGTTGGTTACAAAATTCTACGCACCTACCACAGCGTCTAGACGACATATGAGGTTACATGTTAATTCCTTGAAGAGTAACTAGCGCCCTGGCACCGCGTCTGGGGGCGTCTGCATTTTCGCAAGGCTCTCCCCTTACGGTTTACTTCATGTAACAATATCTCTCCTAGTTTCGTCTGCCACCATCGTCTCTGCTTCGGCGCCTTGGAGCGCCTGTCCTCCTTTCTCACAGCTTCAAGATAACACTACAGTAGCACGGAATAATCAATATATTAAATTTGTTTCTGGATTTATTTATGAAATAATGATATAATTTGGTAACGATTCTTCTCCTGTCGAGAAAATTTGTAAACTCTTTTACTTTGTAAACTCTTTGGAAATTGTGAGCAGTGCAGAATGTAAGTAGCGGTGGGCATCCCTCTGATGGATGTAGACGTTTTTATAAGTTTGTCACCAACAATGTAATTATTGTTTTTTTTAATATCGAAATTATAAAGTCGGTGTGATTTAGAAGAATGGGAAGGCCATCAGTTATTTCAAGAACCCGCAACGTTAAACCAAAATTTTCAGCAGCAAGAATGTACTCCTAGACACAACAAGGTTTTGAGCCAGCAACAACGACATAATAAAGATAAGTATAAAAGTTCTTTTGTAATCTTACTACTCCCGAAGTTTTCAAAATTTGTGCAAAGAACGAGAACTTCAATGGTGAAATGTTTTGTGATGAGGCGTGGGCGCCCCAAAACTTTGTTGTTTCACCGTCCTTCAACCACTTTCCATAGATGCTTAAGACAGTAGCACGCAAACGCCTTTAGCCTACCCTAGTTTCTCGTTCCGAGACGCGGGGCCATAGCAATCTTCAAAGTCGCTTATGTCACAGCATTTTCGCATTTGAGGCTCATATCATCGGTAGAATGATTCCGCATTCGTCTCTGCTCCGCTTATGAACTCTCCTCAAGGCATCTTGCGCCCGAAAAATCAACAGGCGTCATTCAACCTTACGGTGGGCAGTGGTCGTATTGTTTTAAATCATCAGAAGTTTAAGAGCAGTCAGCTGCTGGTGTTTCTCAGCTGACAGTCTAGCAGAAACACTAGAAGTTCCATAAAGGTATTCGGCCAAATGGATTACTGATGTCGCGGAATTCTATTGTCGCACTGTCGTTTTAAACCCAACATATCCAGTGCAAACATCAGCTTATTTGCGCTATGCCGGCTAGATCGCTAAAGTGGCACGATCGAGACTGATGAAAGACTCTGTACCGCGTCTGTCACTGCACACTCTTATCCCGACGTGACTAGGTATTTTTCTCGCGAGAAAAGTGCTTACCAGAGACTTCAGCATCGTGAAAGCTGTGCGGTTAATTCCCGGCGACTGTTCTACTTCAGCGCGGAATACAAATTGCCAGGCATCGCTTGTGAAGCGGACCACACCGAGATCTGCATCTATAAAGCGCGTCGCCAGTAAATAATGGACTCGATCCTTATCGGTGACTGCAGCCTGTGGGCCACAAATCACGACTTGGTGCGTGCGCACCAACATTATTGTCTGTCATATCTCTCCCATTTACAAAGAGCGCGCTAAAAACGATTACTTCTCCGCCTCTGGACGCGTTCTAATTTTATTTATCTGTGCTGCCCTCACGCGACACGTAACTGGAACCAATGTATTAACGGAATAATAATTGAACGTTATCCTTCTGTAGCTTCTCGGTGGCATGTACTTAAGTCCATACGTTAAGAGCTGAACTTAAATGAATTCAGAGGAAATGGTACTCGTTATTTCAAATTTGCTGTGTCCATCGTCCTAGTATGGATTTCAGAGGATTTTTTAAAAATACATTCGGAATAATACTGCCTCTTTTCCCCCCCTTCGACTTGGTTTTTGTACACAGAAATCTGTCGAATTTTAAGCTCATCGGGCAACAAATTAGTCACCCCTTGAGAACTCATTACCAGCATCATTTAAATACCGTCTAACTCCACCCCTGGGCTTGATAACGTCCTGGACTCGGTTAGGAAGTGCAGGTACACCGCATCAAAGTTAAGCCACACGCTGAGGAATTTATCCGGCAAACCACGAAATTGCAGGGATGCTGGTGTCGAGTCTTACTCGCTCTTCCAACATGTCTCACAGATTTTCTATAGGGTTCAAGTCAGATGATTTTGTAGGCCACTCGGGATCTAATACTGTAAGGAAGTGATCAGAAAAGCACTCACATATTTGTTTTGTAAATAAAAACCGCCGTTTTTTGCTGTACTGTAATTTATTTCTCACAGATCCCTTTCGCCTTTTTTTACTCCAAGGCATCTTCAGTGGGATAGTTCTTCGCGTTTTTGGTTGGCATCTGCGTTTCCTCTCATCTGGTCTGGAGGTCGCACTACCACTTCATTTATGAGAGACATAAGCACATTGTTAGATTCCGAACTTTTTTTCTTCACACCGTTCCTCTTGTTTACCCTTATTTTTGTAGTGCACTATTACTCTTCTGTCGCTAGTTTTAAATATTTATTCGAGAGCTGTGCACAGTTGTACTCGTCTACGTAGTCACGCGTGGAGCAAGTTATCAGCCTCCAGGGGGGTCCTGTGCCTACTAGGCAAAAGAATACATGCTGAACTGAGGCGACTGAAATGCTAATCATTTCTGAAGAACATATTAATGTTCTGTGAGTATGCACGTCCTATCTCTAGTCGTTCAAGGTGTTCTGTTTTCTTCTGAACTTGAGCTTGTAACCTCTCCCCACGAAATTTTGTTAAATGAAAATGAAAATGGAGCCAAGCGTAACCTCCCCACAAAAATTAAGGAATGAAAATTGACCATAAACCACACAATAATATTAATTAAATAATGAACCATGAATGAAATGTAACCTCCTAACAGAAATAATAATATCTGGTAAATTTTATAAGGACAGCACCGCTGACCTTCGGCCCTGTATTCTTAATAAAACAAGCAAAAATTCTTGCCTCAATAAAACTGCAATTATATATCTGCTCTTATGTATGCATTCTTCGACACAGCTTCGTGCAATGCTGGCGTATATTTTTTTGGATTCTTGGAAGCAATGATAATGCATTGGAAAAATCCTTTAAATTGAAATGAATACTTTTCTTTAAAAAAAAAAGGTTACTTTATATTGTAAAAATTATTATTGGGGCATTTTTTTAACAAATTAAATTACAATTAACGTACATTATTAATTATGCGCAAGGCTGCTTCTTTACCTTCTACAACAATACTCATCCTCCAGAATCCTGACCAGAGTCGCGAGCAGAGCACACAGCCGACGCATGCCGACTCCCGCCGACTACTACCGTCCACTCGCTACTAAAGCCGACCGACTACTACTGTATCCGACTGACTACTACTGCAGACTCGCGCAGACTAGCGCAGACTGACTTCTACTGTCGACTCGCGCAGACTAGCGCAGACTCGCGACAAGCAACAACTAACAATAAACTACTCTCTGGTCAGAGATTCTGTCATGCCTCGCCCATCGCCGGCGAAGCATACACCTTGCATAACCCTCCACTGAGGGGGCAAAAATTTGGCAGCGATGGTGAGTAAATTGGACTTGCCATGAGCAACAAATTTTTCTTAATTAATTAACTTTACAATCACAGAATATTTACAGATATATAAGTGCAGAACATGAAATAAAATATAGTGCACACGCACTGAGTACAGACATATCAAGCAATGGCAAAATGTATACACAATGAGTACAAAACATATTGACAAATGGCAAGAGTGCACACGCACTGTAGTAGTGAACATATCAGGAAATCACAAATGTATAGGCAACGAGTACAAATCATATTGAGAAATGACAAAAGTGCACACGCACTGTAGTTCAGAACATATCAGCAAATCACAAAATGTATAAGCAATGAATACAAATCATGTTAACAAAATGACGAAAGTGCACACGCACTGTAATACAGAACATATCTGGGAATCACAAAATGTATACGTAATGAGTACAAATCATATTAACAAATGGCATAGAGTGCACACGCTCTGTAAAACTCTCTAGCATTTTTTACAACAATTAAAGATATCAAGGAGTGAAATAAAGTGCACATGCACTATAGAAGTCTTTAGTATTTTCAGGACAACTGATCTTACTAACAAATGAAAGGAAGTGCACACGCACAGTATATGTCTTTATCATTTTACAAGAATTAGGAAAGGAATGGGAAGGATTGCGTCATGGTTGTAGCACTTTAGGTTGCACGCAGCTGCACTGAAAGTCCATATCTTTCTACAGAAGCACAACACCAAGTGAGACAATCTGAAGCTTCTTTCCTTGAAGTATCAATCAGTGTAGACAAGACACTGAAATGTCGTAATAATATTCCATGCTATCATTTTGGTAGTACACTAGGTACACCAAACAGTGGGACCATAATAACATCTCCATCGCTCAAGGTGGTGGACAGCATGTCGTGTCAACACCATGTTCTTGTAAAGTAGACCAACGTCGAATTGATGCAAAAACCAAATATAGTGCTCCATGATCATGAGGATAGACAGGACAAATGAATATTGCAGTAATTTCTGGTAATTAGGTCAGAAGGTGAAGGACATTAAGTCACATAGTAGTCTTCATTGAGAATTACACTAGTCTAACAACTGATTTGAGTAATTGGTGGCACTCATCGCCCAGTTACTGAACATTTCTGTACCATGTATGTAGTATTACAGAATAATGTTCATAAAATTATCTGAATATAGTAATTATTGGCACTCATTGCCCAGTTACAAACCATCAGAAGTCATCATTCAAAACAGAAGCTAATGAATGGCATAGTATTAAGATAATTCACTTAATTATAGTAATCATTGGCATCGTAGGTAATCTTATTACAATAAACAGTGGCATTCATTGGCCAGCTACAAAGCATTTTTTTTTTTTGTATTATTCGGAAGTCATTACACCAAATGAGGTAATTATTGGCATAGCATTTATACATAATTAATCTAATTATAGTAATCATTGGCATCATAGGTAATCTTATCACAATAAACAGTGGCATTCATTGGCCAGTTACAAAGCTTTTTTTTTTTTGTATTATGCAGAAGTCATTATTGAAGTGACATGCTATTCAGAGCTGATCACTATTATTCAGAACTCTCTTAAACTAGTAGCATTATTTGGGACTGGTAATTACTTTGTTTGGTTTGAGTTATTGCTGCAAATGAAGATGTGTAACGTCATTCGTCATGAGTCAGCTGTAGCAAGGTTATGAAACAAGTAGAGTATATCTGATCACATTCATAAACGACATAGGTTTAATAAACAACTATTTATACCACATTAATTTCATGAATAATTTCTCCTGCTAAATATACAAAATGGATTATGAAACTGAAAGAAGAAACGCATATTATGCTGAAAAGTAGTGAACTTCGAATTAACAGGTAGTGAAATGTGTATAAAAATATATATGTTCTCTAGCTGTCCTTTCCAAAACCTTCAGTCATCATACCATGCGATATAAGACATACTGTCAAAACGAACTGCAACAAATACTTAAATAACTACATAGCATCTCTTAACTAACAGCAAATATATAAACTTCATCATTATTTTCATCTGTAAAGAAAAACTTCACTATCCATATCACCATAACTCCATTATTATCATCACCTGTAAAGAAAAACTTCATTATCCATAGTAGCATATTCTTCATCATTATTCATCACCATTCATTATCATCTGCAAAAGGGTCACTTCATTATTCATTATACAACTATTCCTTATTTCTATCATATTTCATCACTAAAACTAAGATGTGTAGTTCTGTCTGACAGCCTGCATCAATCGCCTCGTATTCTGAAAGAAAAAATTAGTTAAGACTGCTATTCTACGATGTGTATAGTATATTCTTGTTAATGCTTGTTAATTCTGATCCATTTACTCTTCATCACGAAGTATTGCATCCTCTTTCGTTCATTCCGAAGGTGAAATTCCCATTTCTGTTTAATTTATTTCGTTTACACGTTATTTCTTTCTGAAAATGGTGAACAAAGATTAATGTCGTGCATTTAATTCATATACCCATTAGATAAAAACTGGTTTATAGTAACATAATTGAGCATACAGCATAGCATGACAGAAAACGTAATATTTCACAAACATTGACAGTGTTCAGAAGCAAAAATGTACACAGTGTATCACAATGTAGCAGCAAAAAGAAGTATAGTAGTCACGATGTTTAGCTATCATAAGGCAAAATGTTAAAGTCAACTGGTGTTTGTTATATCTTAAATATTTCATAGTACATACAAACAAAACAGGAAAACAATCATACATACATAAAAATGGAAAATATGCACGGTCTAGGGTGTACAACGACAAGAAATGTGATCTTTTTTGTGTACAGCTTGTATGTTGTGTAGTTAATAGAGGCGAGAATTGAAGACTTTAATACAGAGAAAATTTGATAAAATTAATATATCACTAGATAAAATTGCATAATTATTCGCAAGATACGTAATTTTATCTGGAAAATGTGCACTGTCTAATGTGTAACGACAAGAAAAGCGACCTGCTAACCTTACCTTGCCGGGCACTTGCCAAGAAAAAATTACGATAATCATCAGTAGGTGTTCATGTGAATATAATTGCATAAGCGGTCATAAAAAATTAGGAAATGGCATTACAGTGTGATAAATCATAAAGTATTTTCATTCAATAAAAGGTTTGACGTTCGACACGTGGTGGTTCCCTTTGGTTTTTCTGGTTCTCAAAGTTTCGACGTGTACTAGATTGGGGTGAGGAATGCTGCGAATCCAATATGGATCTGCGTATAGAAGCTCAAATTTACTGCATCTACTCTTTCCTTTGTTGGATAAATAGTGTGTACGTACTAATATCTTCTGTCCAATGTGAAATTCACGGCGTGTGCAAACCTGTTTTTGCTGTCTTCTCCGGCGCTCTGCGGCACGTTTGATGTTGTTCAGCGCAATGTCAATTATTTCATGGTGTCGTAGTCGACGAGATGTAGGAAATGTTACTAATTCTTTAATTTTGTTAGGTGGTTCAACATTTTTCAGTATAACAGATGGAGATAGCATAGTAGATTCATTCGGTATGGAATTAATTACATCTTGGAATGAGAGTATGTGTGTGTCCCAGTCAATATGTTTTTTATGGCAGTAAATTCTACACAGTTTACCAATTTCTTTCATTAATCGTTCACAAGGGTTCGAAGAAGCATGGTACCTGGATATATACACTCCTGGAAATTGAAATAAGAACACCGTGAATTCATTGTCCCAGGAAGGGGAAACTTTATTGACACATTCCTGGGGTCAGATACATCACATGATCACACTGACAGAACCACAGGCACATAGACACAGGCAACAGAGCATGCACAATGTCGGCACTAGTACAGTGTATATCCACCTTTCGCAGCAATGCAGGCTGCTATTCTCCCATGGAGACGACCGTAGAGATGCTGGATGTAGTCCTGTGGAACGGCTTGCCATGCCATTTCCACCTGGCGCCTCAGTTGGACCAGCGTTCGTGCTGGACGTGCAGACCGCGTGAGACGACGCTTCATCCAGTCCCAAACATGCTCAATGGGGGACAGATCCGGAGATCTTGCTGGCCAGGGTAGTTGACTTACACCTTCTAGAGCACTTTGGGTGGCACGGGATACATGCGGACGTGCATTGTCCTGTTGGAACAGCAAGTTCCCTTGCCGGTCTAGGAATGGTAGAACGATGGGTTCGATGACGGTTTGGATGTACCGTGCACTATTCAGTGTCCCCTCGACGATCACCAGTGGTGTACGGCCAGTGTAGGAGATCGCTCCCCACACCATGATGCCGGGTGTTGGCCCTGTGTGCCTCGGTCGTATGCAGTCCTGATTGTGGCGCTCACCTGCACGGCGCCAAACACGCATACGACCATCATTGGCACCAAGGCAGAAGCGACTCTCATCGGTGAAGATGACACGTCTCCATTCGTCCCTCCATTCACGCCTGTCGCGACACCACTGGAGGCGGGCTGCACGATGTTGGGGCGTGAGCGGAAGACGGCCTAACGGTGTGCGGGACCGTAGCCCAGCTTCATGGAGACGGTTGCGAATGGTCCTCGCCGATACCCCAGGAGCAACAGTGTCCCTAATTTGCCGGGAAGTGGCAGTGCGGTCCCCTACGGCACTGCGTAGGATCCTACGGTCTTGGCGTGCATCCGTGCGTCGCTGCGGTCCGGTCCCAGGTCGACGGGCACGTGCACCTTCCGCCGACCACTGGCGACAACATCGATGTACTGTGGAGACCTCACGCCCCACGTGTTGAACAATTCGGCGGTACGTCCACCCGGCCTCCCGCATGCCCACTATACGCCCTCGCTCAAAGTCCGTCAGCTGCACATACGGTTCACGTCCACGCTGTCGCGGCATGCTACCAGTGTTAAAGACTGCGATGGAGCTCCGTATGCCACGGCAAACTGGCTGACACTGACGGCGGCGGTGCACAAATGCTGCGCAGCTAGCGCCATTCGACGGCCAACACCGCGGTTCCTGGTGTGTCCGCTGTGCCGTGCGTGTGATCATTGCTTGTACAGCCCTCTCGCAGTGTCCGGAGCAAGTATGGTGGGTCTGACACACCGGTGTCAATGTGTTCTTTTTTCCATTTCCAGGAGTGTATATCGGAGAAATGTTTCTAGCTCGTAACATACGTGTCCATATAGCAGATCGAAACTGTGGTCCATTGTCGGAAATTACTTTCAACACATGCCCTACATGAAATAGAAAATGTTTTACAAATGCTTTCGAAACAGTTTTAGCAGTAGCTTTGCGTAACAGAGTGAAGGTAACAAATTTTGAAGTGAGTTCAACAGCGACAAAGGTGTAGCAAAAACCTCTATTAGTTCTGGGAATCGGACCAAAAATGTCTACAGCGGCCATATGTCTCAATTTAACAGGTACAATGGGATGTAATGGAGGAATATGTGAAGTCGTATCTGATTTAGCTTTCTGGCAGATTTTACATGACGCTAAAATTCGTCGAGTACGCTTCTCCATGTTGGTAAAATAACAGTTCTGTCTCAGTATAAGAAAACATTTTCTAGCTCCGTAATGTGCGTAACTTACATGAGTATACCAGATTAATTTGTTAACAAGTTCGTCAGGAATGCATAATAACCAGTTGTTGCTGTCAGGATGAGAGCGGCGAAACAGAATGTCATTGCGTACAGTGTAATGGTTTCTAATGGTAACATTATTCCTATCTTGCCAAAGGTGTTTAATCTCTTTCCATACGTTGTCTTTATTCTGCTCTTGTGCTATGTCTTGTAATGACGACGAAATGAAATTTTCAAATGCAAATTGTTGAATGTACATGACGCTGAAATTTGCTTTGCAGAAGTTGGTTGCGATGTCTTGCTGATTGTTGTTAAGAGAACGGGATAGTGCGTCTGCTACAATATTTTGTATGCCAGGAATGTGAACAATTGTAAAATTAAATTCCTGCAGATAAAGTTTCCATCTACTTAATCTGTCGTGTGTAAATTTAGCGGAAAGTAAAAACTGTATCGCTCTATGGTCTGTATAAACGGTAGTGTGTCTTCCATAAAGAAAATGCCTAAATCTGGTAAAAGCCCATACAACACATAATGTTTCAAGTTCTGTAACAGAATAATTTCGTTCAGCAGGTGACAGAATGCGACTCGCAAAGGCGATGTTTTTAATCACTGTACAACCATCTTCTTCAATTTCCTGAAAAATATGTACGCCTAAAGCGGTGTTAGAACTGTCGGTGGCAATAGAAAAATTTCTAGTAAGATCTGGGTGCGATAAAAGTGGTGCATTCAACAAGGCTTGTTTCAAATAACATTCTCGTGAACAAGATTCTGCGTGTCAAAAGTATTGCTTGCGTTACTGGAATACGCAACCTGGACTGTATCTGGTCAAATTCTATCTGACGTGTTATTATTTTCAGGAGGATACTGTGGCATTTCAACTATTTGTGCTGTTCTGTTCTGTTCTGTTATTTCTTCCTGACGTATTACGTTCTGGATGATACCTAGTGTCTGGTTCATTCATGATAATTTGTTGTGGCGGATGTTCTTCGTGCTGATAAGATAGACTCTTATTAAATGTACGCTGAAAATTGTGCTCATTATTTTTACGTCTGTCGTGACAGTCATTTCTATACGGCGCATTGCGATAGGAATTGAAATAGTGTGTTTTCTGTACGTACTGGTTTCCTTGTTGCTGTGCATTACTACTTGTTGGGGCCGACGTTATACGCGTACGCGGCGAAGTGTTAAAGCCTGGTTGACCTTGTACATTACATTGTTGGTTACGTATGCTAACCGGTTGGTTTTGTTGCTGTTGCGAAGAAAAACCTCTATTATTACTAAAAATGTGGTTCCTGTTGCTGATAATTTTACACATACTGATGATTATAATTTTTATCTGTTATTAAAATTGCGGCGGCAGTTGTCATTTCGGGAGTGTCTAATGAAAAATTGTTACTTTCGGTAAAAACTTGTCATATCGGGTTTTCTTTACACTTTTCTTAATACTAGGTAGAGCAATAGTTAAAGAGCTGTTTTGATAGATATAAAGGATAGTAGAAGAGAAGGCAGCAGTGCAGAAAACGAAAGATGAAACAGCACTACTACGGCTCGGAGCCCTGTGCACGCTACGGCACATATTCATTAAAGCGTAATGAATCCCCTGAGATCGATTACGCGCTGCAAACAAATTTTAGCTTTTGCGCTACAGGCAATGCCGGTGAAAATTCAGAAGCAAATCGCTGTATCCATGCTAATTGTAGTTTCTGTATTACAGGCAATGCTGTTGAAAATACAAAAACAAATTGTCATGTACAGTTCAAAGCGTGTACCTGTGCTCTGTCATTTTTAAATAGTTTTTTTTACAGATACACATTGCTTATAATCAACGTTCTCGTCACTGAATGTGTGAACAGGTTCACGATTACATAAGAATCTGTTTGTCTGTATCTTTTCGGATTTTAACTCCCGCAACTTTTCGGATTTTAAGTCAGGTAGTCTCTGTAAATTGCTTAAGTTATATTGGCTGTGTGAGTATAACAAATGTTCGGAATGTGCCGTATGCTGTGACGTGTTAAAAGCTGAAACATTTTTCATCTCCGTTACCTCTTGCTGTAAAGTTGACAATTTTTTACATAATGTATTATTAGACGAATCTATCTCACTGATCGTCTGCTGTAAATTTTGGAATTCAGGTGTTTGATTAAACGAAATCGGTGAAGTATCGTCTGACCTGCTGTCATTATTACTTTCAATAACGTCAATACGACTGGCCAATTCATCATATTTTTCAGTCAGTATTTTTACCTGATCATCGTTTTTAGTGTCAGAAGCATTTATTTGTTTTTGTATTTTACGTGTGGTTTCGTTCAATTTTTTAACGTCAGCTTTGATGACATCGGAATCCTGTGTTAGTTCTAATTGTTCGAATCTGTCGGTCACTGTTTGAAAATCTACTGTGTGTGTATCTGTTTTTGATTTAAGATCGGAAATTTCATCACGCAATTCGGTGTTCAACTGTTTGATGGTATTAATTTTGTCCGATACTGTAGCAATATTGTTGTCTACGTATGTTTTTGCTTTCGCAAACAATTTACGTTTATCTTCCTGTCTCTGTGCGGTAATTGTCTCCATAACTTGTCGCTTTACTTTATTCTGTTCCTGTATAAATTTACGGAAACGCGTTTCACTGTTTTGTAGGTGATGATTAAAGCGTTCGTCAATTTGACTGTTCTGTTGGTTGAATTTCGCATCTACTTTTGCATCCAGTGTGCGTGAAAATTCTGCTGACATTAATTTAAACTCCTCGCGTAACTGTGTTGTATTTTCAGAGCATTGTTTACCGACTGCACTAATTTCGTCTCTAAGTGATTCTGTTGCAGCTGCTTGCGTATTCCTTAATTCTTGAGCAACAGATCTAAATTCTTCACTACTTTTCCTAGCACAAGCCTCAATTTCCTCACGTAATTGTTCTTTAGTATCCTGACATTGCGTGGCAATGGCTGTAATCTGTTCACTAAGCTGTCTGGAATTGTTGTCTAGTTTTTCATTAAGGTTGTCTTGTTTTTCATTAAGTTGTTTGTTCTGTTCACTAAGTTGTTTGTGATTGTTGTCTTGTCTTTCATTCTGTTGTTTGGAATTTTCATTAAGTTCTTTGAAATTTTCATTAAATTCTTGTCTGAGATTCTCGTTAAGTTGTATCATTAATGCTATGACTCGATCCATGTCAAAATTAGCTACTGTATTCTTTGTGCTGTTTAATGGCGTAGCTGCAATTGTCACGTTTTGTGTATCCATTTTGATATTCTGTGATTCTTGAAAAGGTTTGCCAATCGAATGTGCACTGTTGGTCACTGAATCGGAATCAAATAAATCTGTTGTACTTTGAGTACATTGTTCATTTTCGTTAGAAATAATTGTCTGTTCATTACCTAATTTTGCAAACCGAGTGTGTCAAACTGGGCAACGTTCATTGTAACAGAACGTGCCGCGTCATCCATTGTCGTTAAATTAACAGACGACACAACTGAATTTATTTGCTTATCACTAGGATCAAAATCAATATTAGTGGTCGGTACGCACTGATTGTCTTCAATTAGGGGATTATCATCATTACATTGAGTGTCGCAAATACTGTCGGTCAAATTATTCTAGTCGGCTATTTCACTCATTACACATCGCGATGTGCTGTTAACAGTTTTCCGCGGCATTTTTCACAAATCAAAATTAAGCACCAATGAAACAAGGACAATGCAAAAATGCAACAAACACAATTACAAGAAAGAGCAACAAATTGCCGATGATCTGTGAAAGAAAGAGTGACAAATTAGTAAATGCGTTGCACCAGATGCAAACTACATTTAAATAAATAAGAGCAGATATATGACTACTTCTCAGAAGATTCACAAAGAAATACGATCCTGGCAGGGTCGCCAAGTGTAAGCTCTCCACACGAAATTTTGTTAAATGAAAATGGAAATGGAGCCAAGCGTAACCTCCCCACAAAAATTAAGGAATGAAAATTGACCATAAACCACACAATAATATTAATTAAATAATGAACCATGAATGAAATGTAACCTCCTAACAGAAATAATAATATCTGGTAAATTTTATAAGGACAGCACCGCTGACCTTCGGCCCTGTATTCTGAATAAAACAAGCAAAAATTCTTGCCTCAATAAAACTGCAATTATATATCTGCTCTTATGTATACGTTCTTCGACACAGCTTCGTGCAATGCTGGCTTATATTTTTTTGGATTCTTGGAAGCAATGATAATGCATTGGAAAAATTCCTTAAATTGAAATGAATACTTTTCTTTTTTAAAAAAAGGTTACTTTATATTGTAAAAATTATTATTGGGGCATTTTTTTAACAAATTAAATTACAATTAACGTACATTATTAATTATGCGCAAGGCTGCTTCTTTACCTTCTACAACAATACTCATCCTCCAGAGTCCTGACCAGAGTCGCGAGCAGAGCACACAGCCGACGCATGCCGACTCCCGCCGACTACTACCGTCCACTCGCTACTAAAGCCGACCGACTACTACTGTATCCGACTGACTACTACTGCAGACTCGCGCAGACTAGCGCAGACTGACTTCTACTGTCGACTCGCGCAGACTAGCGACAAGCAACAACTAACAATAAACTACTCTCTGGTCAGAGATTCTGTCATACCTCGCCCATCGCCGGCGAAGCATACACCTTACAAGCTTATAATGAAAATTTCCAGCCAGCTCGTAAATGCAACCAGAAATATTCACTTTTACTCGCAGAAACAGGACACTAAAGTCCTTTTCCTGTAACCATTTTCCCAATAATTTTGTTTTTGCTAAATCAGGGTGAAAATTAACTTTTCCTTTAAACAGTTATATTTTTCTCTTATCACAGAACACGAACACAAGAGAAAGGGAGTCGAAGCTTAGCAGTCGAGGACTGAACAGCAGGGAGTGAAACAATGCGTTACACACACTTCTCCATCTACAGCTGTACAACAGATAACTTCATATTCGTTATATACTCGTACGCTGTTCTTAGTTCTTTCGACCTTTTCGATCTCTATGTTATTTAAATATATATTTTTTAAATAGGATTTCCTTACGTTTGATAATCGTTAGGAATCTTAGCACCGCATTGAAATATAAGAGTGATTACACTAGGCGTTCATCCAGTTAGTTCAACATGTCTCAAATGTATTCACATTATTTGCAATATCTCCGCTCCATCGCTGTCTACTAAGACTGCGTGATGTCACTACGTAGAACAGTAACATGTCCCAAGGCATTCTGCAGCTGGCCAAGTAAGCTCGCCGGACGTTATTATTTTATTTGGTGCCATTTACTGATGACCTGCTGCCTAGTGACTAAGGCAGGCCGTGTTTTCACAACATGAAATTGTACATGCACACAAGTATGTTTAGATATCATGCAGAACAAAGTGGGACTTGTATCAAAATGTTAGAAGTAGTCACAGTTGAGCTAAGGTAGCAGATTACAGACAGTATTGTAAGGTGTTTAAAACTGTTATTAGGAAGGCAAAGAGTGTGTAGTACGCAAATAGAGTAGCTAATTCACAGGATATAATTAAAACCATATGGTTAGTCGTGAAAGAAGTGTCTGGTCGGCAGCACAAGGTCGACGATATAATGTCAGTTCGTAGTAAAAATGTTTCTGTTACTGATAAATCAGACATATGTACAGTATTTAACCAAGTGTCTGGTCATCAGCACAAGGTCGACGATATAAACTCAGTTCATAGTTAAAATATTTCTATTACTGGTAAGTCATGTATACGTACAGTATTTAACACTTCCTGAGGAGCCGGCCGAAGTGGCCGTGCGGTTAAAGGCGCTGCAGTCTGGAACCGCAAGACCGCTACGGTCGCAGGTTCGAATCCTGCCTCGGGCATGGATGTTCGTGATGTCTTTAGGTTAGTTAGGTTTAACTAGTTCTAAGTTCTAGGGGACTAATGACCTCAGCAGTTGAGTCCCATAGTGCTCAGAGCCATTTTTGAACTTCCTGAGGATTGCTGGTGAGGTAAATAAAAACTTAGTTTCTGCAGGGAATCATATAACTCACTTGGAATATGCCTTTCCGAGATGGATAAGACGGAGTACCTAGCAGAATGTTAAAATACTGTGCTACAAAAGAATGGTCAGTTGCCTGAACGATTGAAGTCTCAGTAGTTAAACAGCTTTCTAAAAAGGGAAAGGGATACTGCAGACAAATTTAGACCTTTTTCTATGCCATCAGTGTTTGATAAAGGTATTGAAAAAAAGGCTGTGTATGTAACGATAATTGATCGTTTTATTTCATATAATTTGCTGTAAAATGTACATTTCGGTTTTAGAAGTGGTTTAACAACTGAAAATGTTGTATTTGCTTTTCTCTGTGAGGTACTGGATGGATTAAACAAAAGGTTTTCAACGCCAGGCATCTTTTTTTGTTTAACTAAGGCGTTTGATTGTGTTGATCTCAAAGTATTGCTCCAGAAATTGGATCAATATGGAATAGGGGAGTAGCTCACAATTGGTTCACCTTTTACTTTAATAATAGTAAAATCGTCATTCTCTCCAATGCCGAGAATGGCCGTGGTGTGGGGTCTGAGTGGTTCACGGTTAGATAGGGGGTGCCTGAGGGCTCAGTGCTGGGACTGCTCCTGATCCTTATTTGTATGATATGCCCTCTAGTATTAGAGGTGACTCTAAAATATTTCTGTTTACTTGTGACACTAGCTTCGTAGTAAACGATGTTGTGTGCAACGTTAGCACTGTTTCAAATAGTGCAAATGAAAGGCATAAGTTCATAGTTTGTAGAAAATAAACTAATGCTAAATCATAGTAAGACTCACTTTTTACAGTTTGTAAGGGGTCTGTAGGCCCTTACTATAAATTTGCACTCGGCACAGGTCGATAGGGCGAACAATCGATTGTGTCGTGTTGCGAGAGCGAGTGTGGAGTTGAGCGAGTGCCATGTTGCGGGTAGAGGTGTGTGGAGCAGTTGTTGTAATGCAAGGCTTTAACGACAAAGGGAGTTGCCATCGCCGTGCTTAGACCCCTTTGTACTAGAAATAATACCGGGAAAGTGAAGAAGTATCATTACGGAAGTGGTCAGTGACATTTCTAGTGCCGATATTTTGGTTTCGCGTGTACCGCGCCGGCATCACCTTGGATTGCAGTGTTGGATTGCAGTGTTGGATGCAGTGATTGACTAGCGTGTGATGATAATGGAAAATGAAGAAGCCTGTGCTGAGATTTGCCGTAATTAGATATGTATGACGAAGGCAGTGGCTGTCTCCTCCTTTTTGTGTTTTTGAAATGAATATAGGTTCGTAATTGGTGAAACTGTGTTGGTGTTTTTCTTGTTACCAGACATTTCATTATTACAGTATTGAACAGGACGAACTGGAAAGTAACAACTTCCGTAGCAGTCAATTCCGATTGCCAGCCCCATTAGGTACACGGTCACATTAATAATAATTATTGGGCTGCTATTCGATCAGATCAGGTCGGGATAAATAAACGGAGGTGTTACAAGTTTCTAACACACAATTCAACAAAACCCAAAGTTTTAATTTCACAGAATGGCCTTGTTATTAGTGAAACTGAAAAGTTCAAATTTCTGGGTGTTCAGATAGACAGTAAACTGTTGTGAAAGCCCTCGTTCAGGATCTTGTTCAAAGACTTAATTGCGCCATTTTTACTATTCGAACGGTATCTGAAGTGATAATTCGAAGTGAAGAGTAGTATGCTTTGCTTAATTTCATTCGCTTATGAAGTATGATATTATACACTGAACCGCCAAAGAAACTGGTATAGGTAAGCGTATTCAAATACAGAGATATGAAAATAGGCAGAATACGGCGCTGCGATCGGCAGCGCCTATATACAGGTAAAACAACAAGTTAGATCGTTTACTGCTGCTCCAGTTGCAAGTTATCAAGATTTAAGTGAATTTGAACGTGGTGTTATAGTCGGCACGCGAGCGATAGGAAACAGCGTCTCCGAGGTAGCGATGAAGTAGGGATTTTCCCATACGACCATTTCAGGAGTGTACCGTGAATATCAGGAATCCGGTAAAACATCAAACCTCCGACATCGCTGCGGCCGGGAAAAGATCCTGCAAGAACGGGACCAACGACGACTGAAGAGAATCGCTCAACGTGACAGAAGTGCAATCCTCCCACAAATTGCTGCAGATTTCAGCAACAAGTGTCGGCGTGCGAACCATTCAACGAAACATAATCCGTATGGGCTTTCGGAACCGAAGGCCCATTGGTGTATCCTTGATAACTGCACGTCACGAAGCTTTACGCCTCGCCTGGACCCGTCAACACCAACGTTGGACTTTTGATGAGTGGAAACATGTTGCCTGGTCGGACGAGTCTCGTTTCAAATTGTATCGAGCGGACAGACGTGCACGGGTATGGAGACAACCTCTTGAATCCATGGACCCAGCATGTCAGCAGGGGACTGTTCAAGCTGGTGGAGACTCTCTAATGGTGTGGGGCGTGTGGATGTGGAGTGATGTGGGACCCCTGATACATCTAGATACGACTCTCACAGGTGAAACGAACGTAAGCGTCCTGTCTGATCACTTGCATCCATTCACGTCCATTGCACTTTCCAACGGACTTTAGCAATTCCAGCAGGACAATACAACACTCCACACGTCCATAATTGTTACAGTGTGGCTCGAGGAACACTCTTCTGAGTTTAAACACCTCCTCTGGCCACCAAACTCCCCAGACATGAACATTATTGAGCATATCTGAGATGCCTTGCGATGTGATGTTCAGAAGAGATCTCCACCCCCTCGTACTCTTACGGATTTATTTAGAGCCCTGCAGGATTCTTGCAGACATTAGTCGAGTCCATGCCACGTCGTGCTGCGGGACTTCTGCGTGTTCGCGGGGGCCCTACACGACATAAGGCAGGTGTATCAATTCCTTTGGTTCTTCATTGTATTCTGAGGTAACTCTTCCCGTTCTCAAAGGACAGTTTAGGCTCGGAAACGGGCGGTTCGGCCAATAAGTTCGCTAACTTCTTGTCAACCCCTTTTCATTATTCTGGGTACTCTCACATTCCCCTCTCAATGTATATATTCTTTACTGTCTTTTATTGTTAACAATATCGCCTTATTCCCAAGAATTGGCAGCTTTCACTCAGTTAATACTAGGTAGAAATTTAATCGGTATTTGGATCACATTTCCTTGACTCTTGTGTAGAAATACGTGCAATATACTGCTGCATCCATTTTCAATATGCTACCACAAGGAATCAAAAATCTTAACAGTAATCCACGCGCTTTCAAATCGAAACTGAAGAGTTTCCTCATCGGTCACTCCTTCTATTCCTTGAAAAATTAAGCTGATTCCTGTGTTATATTGTTGACTGTGTTTACATAAAGTTATGGCTTGTCGTTTTTTTTTTGGGGGGGGGGGTTCATACACATTTTGTTTTATCTGTTATTATTTTTATTTTGTAATTTCGTGTACTGACGTGTTCCATAACCTTGGAGATTTGCTTCTCAAGTTGATCCTAATGAACTAGATGTGCAAAATAAAATAAACTGCTACTAGTACTAGTACTACTGCTACTGCCACTACTACTCGACATCCGAGGCCGAGTGCCTCAGTTAATCCTTTGAGCCTCTAGACCTGAGATGGCACGGTCCTACGTCGACGTGAGATTACTCTACACGACGACGTGTGCTTTCGTCGGTTTCTGTTTCTCTCACAATCTTATATTACTGTCTAGTGAACAACTGTTTTCGTGACACGACGGTGACTGTAAATTTAGTCTTTATTTTGTGTTTGTCCACCTCTGCCTGTATCGCTGTCGTCTGATTTGCTTCCACTACTACTGTCGTCAGTCACGTTAGGACTGTATACTGCCAGCCGCTGTGGCCGAGCGGTTCTAGGCACTTCAGTCCGGAACCGCGCTGCTGCTACGGTCGCAGGTTCGTATCCTGCCTCGGTCATGGATGTGTGTCGTTTCCTTAGGTTAGTTAGGGTTAGGGTAATGATGACCTCAGATGTTAAGTCCCATAGTGCTGAGAGCCATTTTGACTGTATACTGTATACAGTGAATCATTCGTGGCCTGCGCTCGTTGCCGTCCTGTACTCTTGTCACTCCAAGTACTCGTTATGTAGTGCTCTTGACATCTTGGCTCCACATTGTCGAGGTCGGTTGACAAGGTCTGTACGCTAAACCATTCATTGTTTTATGTCGTCGTGCGAGTGTGCTACTCGTCTCCCCTGCGATAGCTGTCACAGTATGCAATTGTGTGTTCTGCGGTCCCTTTCTCTGCATCGAGCGATGTTTCTACACAGCATTTGCAGGAGGAATGGGCGGTGGCTGGATAAGAAATGAACATTTCTCCGGCTGGGATTGACATATTTCATTCTGTGTCTCTTTCTCATGTTGGGGAAGAATGCGTGTACCTAAGGGCATTTTGGCAGTTGTCTCTCTCCGTTTGCCATACTGGTTTGTATTTCCTCCCCTCAGGGGTCTCTCACTGTGCCTGGTCTGCCCTTTTTCAGCTATTATGTTGCTGCGCGATACGTATTATTGCTGTCCGATATGTCCCAATCACCACGCATACTGCCTCCATTGGCATGGTGCGCAGCTCGTGGTCTCGCGGTCGCGTTCTCGCTTTCCGAGCACGGGGTTCCGAGTTCGATTCCCGGCGGGGTCAGGGCTTTTCACCTGCCTCTAGATGACTGGGTGTTTGTGTTGTTCTCATCATTTCGTCATCATTCCTGAAAGTGGCGAGTTTGGGCTAAACAAAGGTTGGGAATTTGTACGGGCGCTGATAACCGCGCAGTTGAGCGCCCCACAAACCAAACATCATCATCATCATCATCATCATGCACTGGCATGGTGCTGAAAGCCCTCAATAGCCGCAGAAGCACATTCCTTTGTATTAGCTGCTGTTCAGTCGGTAGCAGCAAAACATATTGTTGACCGAAGAGTCTTATTACAGTTATGGTAATCTGTAGTTAACTGTGGTGATCCTGGCAGTAACGTGCCTGCCCTTTCTGTAGTTATTTTGATGTGTTGATTGAAATTAATTTCTGGGCCAGGCATATATCCAAGTATCTTGTAACCAAGTTTCTTTTTATTCTATATCTGTCTTTGCAAGTTCCCTTCCAGCATAATTCAGAGGCTTGTATTTGCCGTGCTTATGCGTCTACTACTCAAACAGCTGTTCATGGTTTAGAGTACTGCTCATGTTTTCCCTTCAAGCTGCTCTTTCGAGTTAGCCGCCAGCACAACAGGGATGCTGTCAGTAAATGCAACTACTCCTTCTGTGCCGGGCCCCCCTGCGTACACCCCCGTGGTGTTTGCCCCGCCCTTGTCTTCGGCTCGAATTGGCACAGGGCCCGAAGGACTCAGTCCCTCCGGAGGCCTTCCGCCGCCGCTTTCTTTCCATCCTTGCCACGTATCAGGGCTCTGGCGTTGTTTACACTGGCGGTTCGACGGTTGCTGGTCGTTTCGGTTACGCTCTCAATCTAGGGGACCATTACGAACAACGCTCATTGCCGGCTGGCCGCAGCGTTTTCACTGCTGAGCTGGTCGCCATCTTTCGTACCCTAGAGTATATCTGCTCCTGCTCAAGTGAGTCATTCGTTATCTGTAGCGACTCCCTGAGAGGTTTACGAGCTATCGACCAGTGTTTCCCTCGCTCTCGTCTGGTGATGGCTGTCCAGGTGTCCCTCCACACTCTTGCCCGTTGCGGCCGCTCTGTGGTCTTTGTGTGGACCCCTGGTCATGTCGGCATCCCGGGCAATGAACGTGTTGACCGCCTGGCCAAACAGGCCACCAGTGAACCAATTCTGGACATTGGCCTCCCGGAGACTGATTTGCGAGCAGTCTTACGCCGCAAAGTTTTCGCGGTTTGGGATGCTGATTGGCGCGATATGACCACACCTAATAAACTCCGTGCTGTCAAGGAGACGACGACTGTGTGGCGGTCATCCATGCGAGCCATTCGCAGGGACTCAGTTGTCCTTTGTCGGCTCCGCATTGGCCACACCCGGCTGACGACAGATATTTACTGAGCCGTGAGGACCCGCCTCTCTGTCGCTGCGGGGCGGTTTTGACAGTGGTCACAATTTTGTTGGCCTGTCCGCTTTTAGCTGTGCTCAGGCAGACATTTGCGCTGCCTGATATGCTCACTGCCCTTTTAACAGATGACACTGCCGTGGCAGGCTTAGTTTTGCGTTTTATTCGGGCAAGGGGCTTTTATCACTTAATCTAAGTGTTTTTTTTGTGTTGAGTCTGGCCTTTGGCCTACGATTTTAGACTTCGTTTTTAGTGTGTTTCTCGGTGGTTGGCTTTTCCTTTTTTGTCTCTGTGGTCGGCCAACCACTGTCACACTCTGTGTGATTTTAATTCCTTTTCTCTGGTCTCTGTCTAAGTCTTTCTTGTCCTGTGTTGTCTGTCGTCTTTTCCATCGTTCGTTTTTATTCTTTGTGGGTGTTTGAAGGTTTTGGAAAAAGGGACCGATGACCGTATCAGTCTGGTCCCTTCAATCCCACAAACCAACCAATCCTTCTGTGCAATTGCCCCCTACCATTATTGGTAGGAGAGGTTAATGGCAATATTCCAGGAAACTGTCCCGTAGATAGATCCCTTCGACCATCCCTTAGTGATCTTCCTGACCACCTTACTATTCCCCGCCCGCCACTCGGCGGCCGTATTCCAGTAATAGCCAAGAAGATCGCTGTATAGCGCCGTCGTGAGTTGCAAGTCTCGAAGGCGTGCAAACATCTGGGGTTACGATAAAAAATGGAATCCCCGTGCTCTATCTATTAGTAAAGTTACTATGTATTTCTTTTCTGTTCCGTTTACTCTTCGAATTGATTAACGTCGTTATATGTCGCTCACCTAACAGAATGTTAGTAACAGTAGAACTTGCACCAGGCGACGTTGTGCTCCTCCGCCGCTGACAAGAAATGAAGGCAGTGAAATGGTGTGTGCAGTCGGTAGTATGAAGATCTGTATTTAATACCTACAGACCCCTGGAATGAACCTGTGGTGCGGGCTGTACCAGGAGAAGCCTTATAGTACTGATATTCGCAAGCCGGCCGCTGTGGCCTAGCGGTTCTAGGCGCTTCAGTCCGGAACCGCGCTGCTGCTACGGTCTCAGGTTCGAATCCTGCCTCGGGCATGGATGTGTGTGATATCCTTAGGTTAGTTAGGTCTAAGTAGTTCTAAGTCTAGAGGACTGATGACCTCAGATGTTAAGTCCCATAGTGCTTAGAGAAATTTGAACCATTTTGATACTCGCAAAAATTGCACACTACAGCAATTTCATAACTATAAGATAGCGCCGCATTTAAGAGACGCGCTCTGAGAGTTCCGTACAAACTGAATTATCTATATAGATGGTTCATTTATATGTTTTGGTGAGAGAGTCTGCGAGTATCAAAATATGTGACATAAATGGCCGTTTCTTTTGATTCCACGAACTTAGAAGCTTAAATTATTTACACCGCCAAAGGACCATAGAGCTCCATATTGGAAATAATTTTCAGTTTGATACCTCTGCCCGTTCCTGAGAAAAAGGGGTCGTAACATACGGACAGCAAAGAATTCCTATGAGGGTTCCGTTTTTACTGGCTGAGCTTTTGGGCGCTAAAAATGAAATGGACTGCAGTCATTAAAATAATCAATGCAGTCTATTAAAATCGCTAAGAACCACTATAAAAAAGAAACAAGATATTTACGGCCATAAAAAACCGATATTTGAATTAGAGAAAAATATTGTAACCATCAACGATAATGTTTGTTTAGCGAATGCCAGATAACGTAAGAGATGTTTCAACAAATCAAATTTTTCTTACATTAAATTTAAATAAATTCTTTTCTTCTTCTTTTTCTTCTTCTTCTCCTCCTTCTTCCTCTACAGACCTTATGCGCCTTGGTCTCCTCATCAATCTGCCTCCATACCTCTATCTTTCTCATCCATCCTCGGGTCTCCATCTTGATGTCAGCCAACAGGATCCAATCATGTTGATGCACCTTGGTCCCCTCAACAGTTTGCGTCCATATCTCTCTTTCTTTTCCATCCTCGCCGGCCGAAGTGGCCGTGCGGTTCTAGGCGCTGCAGTCTGGAACCGCAAGACCGCTACAGTCGCAGGTTCGAATCCTGCCTCGGGCATGGATGTGTGTGATGTCGTTAGGTTAGTTAGGTTTAACTAGTTCTAAGTTCTAGGGGACTAATGACCTCAGAAGTTGAGTCCCATAGTGCTCAGAGCCATTTTTTTTCCATCCTCGGATCTTCATCTTCGTAATGTCAGCCACCTTGGTCTCCTCAACAGTCTGCCTCCAAATCTCTCTATCTTTCTCTTCCATCCTCGGATCTCCATCTTGGTAATGTCAGACAATAGCGTCCAACCAGCTTGATATATCTTGGTCTCATCAACAGTCTACCTTCATATCTCTTTTTCTTTCTCTTCCAACCTCGGATCTCCATCTTGGTAATGTCGACCAATAGGATCCAACTATCTTGTACTTGGTTCTCTCTTCCTTCTCGCGGAATACAATTTGTCTTTCTTTATTCGTTTGGGTATCCTGTCTTCCGCCATCTCTCCTTATGTGCTAACCGGCGTATTCCCTGAGATTTAATAAATTTTACTATATCTTTCCCTTATATAACTTGTTGTATTTCATTACTGTACCTTACTTTCCAGCCCTCTGCTTTTCTCACAGCCCATATATATTTCGTAGAGTTTTTCTTTCAAATGCCGTTAGATTGTTTATAGCCGCTTCTTTCATCTGACACGTTTCTGACCATGTGTAGCAACAACTGGTCATACAAGGAAATAGTATACTCATTCAGATACATTACTTTGTCAGATAATTACAAATGAAAGTTTTAAATAATGTTGTTGGCTAATTGGTTCGAGCTAACATTTCATACTAATGAGGTTACTTATAACAACTTCGTAACTTAGTTGTCTTAGAATACCACTTCCAATACTGACAAGGACAACGCTTCAGACAGGGCCAACCGATTCGTCTCACATTTGACAAGTCGCTTGTGTACCGCCTAAAATGAATCACTCTTAAGACATTTAGGTGAAAACACCCCCGCTTTTGTGAAAATCGCACCTAAAGTTCATGACGTGCAACCGACTCAGAATTGACGGGTTCGACAGATAATTGAAGATTAAGCATTTTTTCATCATATATGTGGTACGCCAACGTTTATTAAATCGAGGAAAAAAACTGTTACAACTGTCACTTATGTACCTATCAGGTAAATGCGGTGCAACGAAAGCACGGACGTCGTAGCGACCAAGGCATCTGGCCGGGGGTGACAGAACCTATGTTCGATTCCCCGATGCATTCTGTAGTTTTTTCCCTTTGTATTTTTTCCGTTGCGAACTGCACAACCGCGCTGATGTAATAACGATCCGTAGCACTGATGTAATAACGATTCGTAGCATAATTCACCATCAGTTTTGAGCGCCGATTTGTCAGGCGATGTTATTGTATGCGTGGTACGCATCAACATTAATTCGCGGAAAAGAAATATTTTTAAATCTATACCAAGTCTGTTTTCTGCTGAATCTTAGGAGTGGCGAAGATTGCATTCATTAGAGGTTCTTGGAGCCGCTTGTAAGTTTAAATTTAAAATTACCAGTAAGTACCTTTAAATTATGTAAAATGAGCTATCCTGTTTCTAGGGAACGTTTAAACAATCCCCTGCATAAAATCTGCAGAATATTTTCTGATTCTTTAATAGCAGAAAAATTAAAATGTATAATTTTTTATCTCCGGAAAATGTGGTTCCTAATTTCGGGTTTCCTAATTACGGGTTGTAAATAAATTTAGAGAATTCGTAACATAGCCTTTATTCGCACAAAATGTTTGTTTCAAAGTAAAGAGCGCTGCATAACTGTCGCTTACTCGCAGACATTTCAGCCATAACAAGAAAACTGCTCGGTCTTTGTGCTTCTTGATACAGAAGTTACGTTTAAAAGCTTTGCAGTTATCATCGTCGACAGCTGTACAAAGCTCATAACATCAGCGAAAGCAATCGATGCACTCAGTCTTTTCCTCTTTAGAGGTATTATTTGACCACAGTTGGTTGCAGTAAATTAACTTTCAACATGGTTTTATCAGCGTTTGAATCGGAATCTTTCTCACCATGATCCTGCCGCTTCGTGACCCTCTGGTGCTCTCTTACGAAGAGCTTCCTTTTGGTACCCCCAGATGCTGAAGGCCTATCACATGGATAAAATGAAGCTCCTGGAGTAACAACATAGGATCATACAGCAAACCGGTTCCAAATAACTGTTGCGTGCATTGACCTAGGTTACGACACCAATTAAGGGTGTCTTCATCAGAATGAAATTTTGATAAATCATTAAGTTACATTGCTAAAAAGCAGTGCTCAGAATTTACAGCAGCTATTGTAAAGTAAAAATTGAAATAAAATGCTCCGGCCTTTGCCACGTGTACCTAGCTAGGAACAACATCGGAAGAGCATAGCTGCTCTAAATTCTGACAACTGCATTTTAACAATGTAATTTTGCGAGTTATCAAAATTTCATTCTGATGAAGACATGCTTGGTAGGTGTCGAAACGCACCTAACAGTTATCTGCAGCCGGTCAACTGTATAATCCTATGTTGAAACCAGTGTACGCTTGGTGAATAACAGCCATGGTTATTACTCCTGGAGTATGTTTTGTACTTGTTTTCTTTCTCCCTTTAGCAAGGAGCTGCACTAAAGACTTTTTGAAAGAAGATTACGCAAATACTACTGCTTTACCTGCTCTTGGTGTTGTGTTTGATGGCGGGAGTACAGGCGGTGGGCTACTTTCAAGAACTGAAACCACTGTTTCCTGCATTCCTTGAACAGCAGTCGAGAATGGCCCTGCTGTGGTTTCGGAGACCTTATACGCATTTGCTGCAGATTGCTGAGGAGTACACTGCATAGATGAAGAAACCAGGGAGTCACAAGGACAGCCACCATCTACAGCCACTTCCATTGTTGCGGCTCTGCAGTACGCCCAACCCATCACTGGAATAACGTGTTTGTCTCTCCGACAGTGGAAAGGTGGCATCTGAAATAAAATAGTGGAACCTATTGCTGTCCGCTATTAGGGACCATCCCTTACTTATATTTAGGTACAACCAAATCTTTAAGCGAAGTGTGGACGAGTGGAAGAGCCATTGTAAGGCGGCAGTATTAAAATTTTCATTCTTTACTGTTTTTTGACCAATTTATTTGGCTACCTTGTTATTATTCTGTTACGATTTACTTACCTTTTCGACCCTCCTATTCTTACACCCCCCCCCCCCCCCCCACATGAACCATGGACCTTGCCGTTGGTTGGGAGGATTGCGTGCCTAGCGATACAGATAGCCGTACCGTACGTGCAACCACATCGGAGGGGAGGAAGGGTATCTGTTGAGAAGCCAGACAAACGTGTCGTTCCTGAAGAGGGGCAGCAGCCTTTTCAGTAGTTGCAGGGGCAACAGTCTGGATGATTAACTGATCTGGCCTTGTAACATTAACCAAAACGTCCTTGCTGTGCTGGTACTGCGAACGGCTGAAAGCAAGGGGAAACTACAGCCGTAGTTTTTCCCGAGAGCATGTAGCTTTACTGTATGGTTAAATGATGATGGTGTCCTCTTGGGGTTAAATATTCCGGAGTAAAATAGTGCCCCATTCGGATGTCCGTGCGGGTCCACTCAAGAGCACGTCGTTATCAGGAGAAAGAAAATTGGCATTCTACGAATCGGAGTGTGGAATGTCAGATCCCTTAATCGGGCAGGTAGGTTAGAAAATTTAAAAAGAGAAATGGATAGGTTAAAATTATATATAGTGGGAATTAGTGAAGTTAGGTGGCAGGAGGAACAAGACTTTTGTTCAGGTGAATACAGGGTTATAAATACAAAATCAAGTAGGAGTAATGCAAGAGTAGATTTAATAATGTATAAAAAATAGGTGCGCGGGTAAGCTACTACGAACAGCGTAGTGAACGCATTATTGTAGCCAAGGTAGACAGGAAACCCACGCCTGCCACAGTAGTGCAAGTTTATGTGCCAACTAGATCCGCAGATGCCGAAGAGATAGAAGAAATGTATGATGAGATAAAAGAAATTATTCAGGTAGTAAAGGGAGACGAAAATTTAATAGTTATTGGGGACTGGAATTCGATAGTAGGAAAAAGAAGAGAAGGTAACGTAGTAGGTGAATATTGAATGAGGGTAAGGAATGAAAGAGGAACCCGTCTGGTAGAAGTTTGCACAGAGCATAACTTAATCATACCTAACACTTGGTTTAAGAATGATGAAAGAAGGCTGTATACGTGGAAGAGGCCTGGAGACACTGGAAGGTTTCAGATAGATTATATAATGGTAAGACAGAGGTTTAGGAATCAGGTTTTAATTTGTAAGACATTTCCAGGGGCAGATGTGGACTCTGACCGCAATTTATTGGTTATGACCTGTAGACAAAAAACTGAAGAAACTGCAAAAAAGGTAAGAATTTTAAAGAGATGGGATCTGGATAAACTGAAAGAACCAGAGGTTGTAGAGAGTTTCAGAGAGAGCATTAAGGAACGATTAACAAAAACTGGGGAAAGAAATACAGTAGAAGAAGAATGGGTAGCTTTGAGAGATCAAATAGTGAAGGCAGCATAGGATAAAGTAGGTAAAAAGACGAGGGGTAGTAGAAATCCTTGGGTCACAGCAGATATATAAAATTTAATGGACAAAAGGAGGAAATATAAAAATGCAGTAAATGAAGCAGGCAGAAAGGAATACAAACGTCTCAAAAATGAGATCGATAGGAAGTGCTAAATGGCTAATCGGGGATGGCTAGACGATAAATGTAAAGGTGTAGAGGCATATATCACTAGGGGTCAAACAGATACTGCCTACAGGAAAAATTAAGATATTTTTGGAGAAAAGAGAACCACTTTTATGAATATCAACAGCTCAGATGTATAACCAGTTCTAAGCAAAGGAGAGAAATCAGAATGGTGGAAGGAGTACATGGATGATCTATATAAGGGCGATGTACTGGAGGGCAATATTATGGAAATGGAAGAGGATGTAGATGAAGATGAAATGGGAGATATGATACTGCGTGACGAGTTTGACAGAGCACTGAAAGACCTGAGTCGAAACAAGGCCCCGGGAGTAGACAACATTCCGTTAGTTCCGTTAGAACTACTGACAGCCTTGGGAGAGCCAGTCCTGACAAAACTCTACCATCTGGTGAGCAAAATGTATGAGACAGGCGGAATACCCTCAGATTTCAACAAGTAGTCCAATCCCAAAGAAAGCAGTGTTGACAGGTGTGAAAATTACCGAACTATCAGTTTAATAAGTGACGGCTACAAAGTACTAAAACGAATTCTTTACAGACGAATGGAAAAACTGGTAGATGCCGACCTTGTGGAAGATCAGTTTGGATTCCATAGAATGTTGGAACACATGAGGCAATACTGACCCTGCGACATATCTTAGAAGATAGGTTAAGGAAAGGCAAACCTACGTTTCTAGCATTTGCAGACTTAGAGGAAGCTTTTGACAACTTTGACTGAAATATTCTCTTTGAAATTCTGCAGGTGGCAGGGGTCAAATACAGGGAACGAAAAGCTATTTACAATTTGTACAGAAACCAGATGGCCGTTATACGTGTCGAGGAGCATGAAAGGGAAGCAGTGGTTGGAGGGAGTGAGGCAAGGTTGTAGCCTATCCTCGATGTTATTCGATCTGTATATTGAGCAAGCAGTAAAGGAAACAAAAGAAAAATTCGGAGTAGGGATCAAAATCCAGGGAGAAGATATTAAAACTTAGGTTTGCCGGTGACAATGTAATTCTGTCAGAGACAGCGAAGGACCTGGAAGAACAGTTGAACGGAATGGACAGTGTCTCGAAAGAAGGATATAAGATTAACATCAACAAAAACAAAACGACAATAATGGAATGTAGTCGAATTAAGTCAAGTGATGCTGAAGTTTAGGAAACGAGAAACTTAAAGTAGTAGATGAGCTTTGCTAGTTGGGGAAGAAAATAACTGATGATGGTCGAAGTAGAGAGGATATAAAATGTAGACTGGAAATGGCAAGAAAAGCGTTTCTGAAGAAAAGAAATTTGTTGACATCGAGTATAGATATAAGTGTCAGGAAGTCATTTCTGAAAGTATTTGTATGGAGAGTAGCCATGTATGGTAGTGAAACATGGACGATAAACATTTTAGACAAGAATAATGCTGAAGATTAGATGGATAGATCACGTAGCTATTGAGGAGGTACTGAATAGAACTGGGGAGAAGAGGAATTTGTGGCACAACTTGACTAGAAGAAGGGATCGGTTGGTAGGACATGTTCTGAGGCATCAAGAGCTCACAAATTTAATACTGGAGGGCAGCGTGGAAGGTAAAAATCGTAGAGGGAGACCAAGAGGTGAATACACTAAGCAGTTTCAGAAGGATGTAGGTTGCAGTTGGTACTTCGAGATGAAGAAGCTTGCACAGGATAGGGTAGCAAGGAGAGGTGCATCAAACCAGTCTCTGGGCTGAAGACCACAACACCAACTTTCTTACCAATTCCGGTACGGAAAAAATTCGCACGATTAGAAGCAGAATTCATTTGGGAATCGGTTACAGGTTCTCTGCTTCCAGCTACGTGTCTTGATCGTTACGCCAACGGTTCTTTCGGTGAACAGCGTTTGCCTTACGGTTATCTACAACAACGGCAGTCGTAAAGATTTCTTTCCTCGATGTCTAGGAAAATTGCGTTGCAGACCCCGTATGTGACGACGAAGAATGCTTTGTTTTCAATTATCTATCGATCCCGTCAATTCTGAGTCGATTGCGTGCCAGTAATATTAGATGTGGTTTTCTCAAAAAGAGGGGTGCAATGAGTCAGAGAGTCTTGAGAGTCTTTCATTTCTATGAAAGCAACTTACCAAATAGCCGAATCTGTTGCTCATGTCTGTAGGCCTCCTTATGAGCCGAAACATTGAGCCTGTCTCCTGGTCATGAGATTCAAAGCTATTTTTGATCAACTTCAGTTTTAAAGATGACGTTTTACCGCTGATGTATGTGATCGTAAGTGACAGTTACATTCTTAGAGTGATTTCGGTATTAGGAAAACAATGTCTGACTTTGTTTGGATGTAATCAAGTACGTAAGAAATCGGTTGTACGGGGATTAGAACTCATAATGTCATAATGACATTTTTATTTTTTTAAAAAGTCTTAGCAGTTTTGCCAACTGGAATTCCACGTAATTGTTCATTCCATCTGATCTATTGAAAAATTCAGCTGTATCAGTCCATGATAAAGTCTACCTCTTTTACTGTTATGAGGTGTCACACCACATTATTACAGAATACTTGCTTTATTTAGAGTTTTTGGCCCCTTTGTAATGCGGGCCATATAGCCTGCTCGTAAATACAGCCCTGGTCTCTATGGAAATGGCACACTTAGATGGGTCGACGTCTAGGCGTAACAGAATGGCAGAAATGAGCTAAAGTTAACATGACCACACCGCGAATGTAATGGCCATTTGGAGTCTTCTGCCTCGAAGAAAGCCATTGCCCACAGCGGTACAAAGAAAGCTGCACTTCTTCAATGGGCGAAGCAATACAAAAATTTGACAGTGGGTGAGCGTGAAGTGTGGTCCGACGGGTCGCGAATTTGACTGTAGAATGAACCCACGGTCCAGTGGAGCGCTTAACGCAAATCTTGTGGAGGGTGTTGATCGGGACGGAGGTGGTTCTGTAATTTTTGAGGATGTTTTTTGTACCATAACTTGAGCTCACTCGTTCATATTACCACGAATGTAATTCATATTACCAAGAATATAATTCACGTACTGTGTTTACGTGAGTATAAGGAAGTAGCGATCACTGAGACATTTGTGTTTCATATACTTATATGGATATGGTGTCTGTTCTTTCGGACATGTCCGAAAGAACAGACACAATATCCATATAAGTATACAGTTCTGGCAATACCGGCCATGACCTTCTACTTCTGTACGGATGCACACATATTACCCGAACTCTTACGGGACTTGGTAAGAATGTCTCCCATAGGTAGTGAGTGTGTTGGGTAGGGACACTACGAATGTAGTGTGTGGACATAGAAGGTGAGAATGTGGGTCTCGCGGGAGGCGTGCGCGAGATAGTCCCTGCAGTCCCGACATTCTCTGTGCCCTCGGTGGCTAAGATGGATAGGTCGTCTGCCATGTAAGCAGAAGACCCCGGTTTCGAGTCCCAGTCGGGGCATTCATTTTCATCTGTCCCGGTTGATATATATCAACACCCATCAGCAGCTGAAGGTATTAATACATAAATATAATTTATGTGTCAAGCGGACATAGTACCTACACCTGCTAAACTTAAGGATGTGACAGAGTGGCAAAAAAGGGAAATTGTGTTTGTCCGTGCCCATGGCCACACGGTATGTGAAGTCGCTGGATTTGTCGGTGTTCCGCAGTGCAAGCATTGCAGGAACACCAGAGGCCACGAAACACGACGTCAGAATTGTGGTCGGAGAAAGATCTTGAGAGAAGAACCAGAGACGCGTTTCACGGCCTGTGAATCAAAATCGCTTCTAAACCCGACAGGAACTGCAGCAGTCAGTGAATGAAGGTCCATCCCAACCTTATAGCGACACAACATTTGCGACGGGCACTGCATGCAATGAACATCAGGAGTCGGTCACTTGGCAAGGGGCCATTGCTCACACAGGTACACAAAGATGCGCGTCTTCTAGAAATCATCGAACGTGGGCAGTAGCTGACGAGCGGAACGTAATGAGGTCTGACGAATCACGTGTTTGGTTGTATTCAAATGGCACACGTCGTCCAGTGCACCGAAAGTCAAATGAAGTATTTCGTCCTGAATGTGTGCAAGATTAGGCGTGATGTTCCTGGGGTGCTTTTGTTATCATGAATTGGGTCCGCTGACTGAGGTGACCATTAACATGAACGAGCACTTGTATTTAAACGTTCTGAATGATCAGGTGTTGCCTTTCAGTCAACATCGGTACGTTGAGTATGCTATTGATACATCCATCTTTCAAGACGACAATAATGGAAGTTCATCGGACTGGAAGAATATCTGATTTGTTTTCTGAACACTCCCCCATTCTATTACATCTCGATTACCCTACAAACTCACCTGACTTGAACCAAGTAGAAAATCTGTGGGATGTGTTGGAGCCGGCCGTTGTGGCCGAGCGGTTCTAGGCGCTTCAGTCTGGAACCGCGCGACCGCTACAGTCGCAGGTTCGAATCCTACCTCGGGCATGGATGTGTGTGATGTCCTTAGGTTAGTTAGGTTTAAGTAACTAAGTTCTAGGGGACTGATGACCTCAGATGTTAAGTCTCATAGTGCTCAGAGCCATTTGAACCATTTTTGATGTGTTGGAACACCGGGTAGATGGCCTAAATTAGTATCCCCGCAGTTTGGTGGAACTGCGCTATCACATCCTTAGTGAGGGGCATAATTTGAATACGACGTACCTTGTCTGCTCACTTCCTAACAGAATCCATGCGGTTATCAAGTTTAGGGGCGTAATTACACGATCTTAATGATGCTTGTAATGATTTCTCTAGGGATGACTAATTTGTTGTCCGATGAGCTTGCTTATGATGTTTATTTGTACATGTTTGATGTCCAAGTGTTGTCCTCTCTTCTACCTCTTCATTATGAGTAAGATGTCAACAGCCGTGTTCGCATACTTTCCTGTTCTGACCAACGCTGAGGCAGCCTATTGCACCTTAAATGGTACAATAAATCACCCGATTTTAATCCCACAGAAAATGTCTGGGGTTATCTGAAACAGCGGGTTGATCGCAGCAATTAACATGGCCACAGTTTGGTAGCTCTATGGTATCTTCTTGACCTTATTAAAGCGTTTGACTCAGTATCATACGTACGCTTGTTATTGAAGGTTCGATCGTGTGGTGCGTCAAGCGTAATTTGCATTCATCTGAGGATTACTTTATATTGTGGACATTGTATGTTATCTTGGATGAAAAGTCATTGTCAGAAGTACAATTAACTTCGGGTGAGCCCAAGGAACTGTTTTGGGACCCTTAATGTTCGTGTTGTATATTGATAACCTACCAGACAACATTAATAGTGACCTCAGAATTTTCGCTCATGATGCGGTTATATATAATGAAGTACTGTCTGAAAAAATCTGCAGAGATATTCAGTCAGTTCTGATTTCAGTGTAGTGTAAAGACCAAAAACTTGCTTTTAACGTTCATAAATACAAAATTGTCCATGAAAAGAAGAAGCGTGTTATCCTTCGACCACAATATCAACATGTCACAGCTGGAAACAGTCAGCTCATACAAATAAGCGAGCGTAATAATTTGCAGCGACATGAAATGGAACCATCACTTCGGCTTAGTGGTACGTAAAGCAGGTGGCAGTGTCGGTCCGTTAGTAAATTACTAAAGAGACACAAACTCCGTCCAGAGTCCTTGGCCATGTTACCTTCCGCCAGTTGCGTCATTAGATGCGGTATGGAGGGCCGAGCGGTCAACACACAGCTCTCCAGACCGCTGTCAGTTTTCGTGACCTGGAGGCGCTACTGCTTGGTCAAGTAGCTCGTCATTTGGCATCAAGACGCTGAGTGCGCTCCGTTCCAGTCTTCCACGTAGGACAAAATCGGTGGAACCACCGAGAGTCGAACCCGGGTTCCCCACGCGGCAGAATATTTTTCTTTTTGTTTCTTTTTTCACACAACACCCACAAAAGTAATAGCTATAGTTCTTACTTACAAGATTATTTTAATTTCGTAATCGGTAGAATATAGTTCTGAGATGCAGTAATTGCACGTAGCACATCCAGTGGTTTCGGGACAAGCGCGGCAAGGTGCCATATGTTTAATGCTAGCAGAATATTAACCTAATTTCATTACGAATTAAAGTTAGCACCTCTTAAACGTCTAAGAAGGAACTCATTTAAACACTGCGCTGGTGGTATACGAGGTACATTTTTTGCGGTTTTTTTATATATATATATATATATATATATATATATATATATATATATATATATATATATATATATATATATATATATAAGGGGAACCATACCAGAGAGCCCTATCAAGCGATACAGAATGTATAAAAATAACGGCAGCAGAAACGGTCTCAGGTTTATTTGACTATCGGGAGAGGCAGCATGATGCTGAAGAAACTGAACTGGAAGAAGGTTGAATATAGACGGAAATTTTATCCTCAGAAATTTTAGTTTCAAAGCTTCACTAACCAGTGATGAATCTAGAAGTGTATGACGCACTATGTAACGCTCCCGTAGGGATCACAAGGACAAGATTAGACTAATTACAGCGCACACATATGTGTTTAAGTATTCTTCCCTTGCTCCACAAGCGAAGAAAACGGGCAGAAGCGCTAATGAATGGTTAACTGGGAAGTGCTTCCGTCGTGCACTTCACAGTGGCTCGCATAGTGTGAATGTAGATCTGATCATCAATAAGTAGCTTCAGCTGGAATTGTCTTACGTGAAAATACTTACCCGCGGAATTGAGGTCATTAAGACTACAGGCGGTGTTACACGGTAATGGCGTGAGGTCTTCTAGGCGTGACTAATGTTTTTGTTGGATGTGCTTATTTCGTGCTAATGGGAAAACTGCCTCGTCAGAAGGGTACGTGGTAGTCAGCGCGTTTGTTCTGGCCGAAAGGTTGCGCCTCGTGTAGGGGCGGTGTAGGGGGCAGAGGTGGGGGACACGGCACGGGAGGTCTGACCCCACGCTTGTCCCAGGCAGACGACGATCTACAGTAATACACGCGCCCGGCCGCAGATGTTATCTGCGCGGCCGGGTCGCCACAGATATTACGGTTATTACTGCCGCCGCTGTCCTTGTAACGGCTCTCCCCCCCCCCCCGCGTTTTCCACCAGGCTCCTGCCAGCGTCCCTTCCCCCACCTCCTCCTTCGAAGCAGAGAGCGTTGACGACGCATGCGCCGCGGCCGGCGTCCGTCCAATCGCGCTTCACCGCTGCGCCGGTATTGACCAATGACGTCGCGACGCCGAGCGCCGCTCTCTGCTTTCTCCCCTTTAATCCCTCGCCCGCCGCTACAGAGGTCTTTGTGCAGGGGCGAGGAAATGGCTATCCGCCGTCACAGCAGCACGGGATTAAAATTAGTTTGCTCTAGCGAGCGCGCCTACCGACGACCACAATTGGAACAGCTTATTATCGGGTGCGCTCGCGACTTGCAAAGGGAAGGAGTAATTAAATTGTTGGCTGGCGTCACAGAAAGTCTTTTTCTTGTATCTTAGCGAGGAGTCCACTCGCTTCTGCGCTGAGTAAGTTTTCATTTGTGTCCTCGGAGTCTTTCGCGGCGGCAGGTCTGAATAAAAACTAAAATGTTATTCTTTTACATTTTAGTTTTTATTCCTATGACATTTCTGTTTGACGAGAGCACTTTTGTACAGAGGTTTCAAACCATCGTGTGATTACATGTATTCCATGTAACTTTTTATCCTGATGAAGATTGCCCTAGTGCAATCGAAAGCTTGGTCAATGGACAAAATTTTGTCCAACCGAAGTGGCTGTATATACGTTCTGTAATTACGTTCATATTTCGTCGAACGATTCTAAACCGTCCCTCGTCGGCTGATACTCATATCCGAGTTTTCATTTCTCTCCTGAGATTTCCTTTGTCACGGTTCAGGCGTGGAAGTGTCGTTGATGGCTTAGTAATCCAATCCTAGCGTGGAACAGGCGGCCACAGACATTACAGCTGATGGAAGGTGGAGGACGTGGCTGAGCCTGGAGGAGTTTACGTCTCTGGCGTTTGTCATCCTCCATTCTTCGACGTTCCAGCTCAAAGTTTTGAAGGGCATTTGAGGTAACTGAGCGCCAGCGACTTCGGTCTTCTGCTATTGTGGACCAGTTACTCGGATCGATGTTCAAGTTTTTCAAATTTTTCTTGTACTGATCCTTATAACGTTTGAGAGGGGCACCTGTGCTCACTTCGCTGTACAGCATTTGGCGTGGAAGTCTGTCATTTTTCATCCGCTGGACATGTCCGACCCATCTGAGTTGATGCCCAATGATAAGAGCTTCCATGCTATGCATTTTTGCTTTCTCTAGAACAGCCGTGTTGGATATGAAGTCATCCCATTTCAGGTTCATGATATATCTTAGCTTCTGTTGGTTGAAGCGTTCTAGTTTCTTCAGATCGCAGCGATATAACGTCCAGGTTTCGCAACCATATAGCAGGGTGGAAATGACTACAGCTTTGTACACCATCAGTTTGGTGTACAGTGTTAGGTCTTTATTCAGGAAGACACGCTTTGTAAGACGATCAAATGCTACATGTGCAGCACGTAATCCATTCTCCACATCTTTTCCAGATGAGCAGTTGGATGACAGTATGCTTCCCAGGTAGAGGAAATGGTCCACTTGTTCCAAGAGCGTATCATAGATGGATATGCTGAAGTCAGGAACTGAGGAGCCAGGAGTTGGCTGCGCCATCACCTTTGTCTTTGGAATATTGATGGAGAGACCAAATCGTTCGTACGCCCTGCTGAAGGAATCAACTGACAGCTGCAACTCTGCAGGTGAATGAGCTGGAGAGGCATTGTCATCAGCATACTGCAGCTCTGTCACACGAGTGGTACTGGTGAACCTTTTTGAATGGAGTCTGGACTGGTTGAATAATCCTCCATCAAACCTGTACTTTAGTTCTATTCCTGCGTTGTTTACGGTTGTCTCGTAAAGCATAGCTGCCAGATACAGTGCAAATAATGTAGGTGCAAGAACGCATCCTTGTTTAAGCCCACTTGTTATTGGGAATTCACCAGTCATTTCATTCTGGCAGAGGACCTGTCCAGTCATATCAACGTGGAGAGCTTCAATCAGGTCAACAAAATGTTCAGGGCAGCCGAAGCGTTTTAAGGCCATCCACATGGCTTCTCTGGGAACTGTATCAAAGGCCTTTTCTAGATCGTAGAAAACAAGTAGTAAAGGCTTTTGCTGTTCTCTGCACTTCTCCTGTAGTTGTCGTGCACAGAAGATCATGTCAATTGTCCCTCTTGAAGGTCGAAACCCGTATTGAGACTCAGGTAGTATAGTCTCTGAAACTGTCTGGAGGCGATTTAAAAGGATTCTTGCAAAAAAATTTTCCAGTGGCAGAGAGTAGAGATATTCCCCGGTAGTTACCACAGACGCTTCTGTCGCCCTTCTTGAAGATGGTGACAATTGTGGAGTTCTTCAAGTCAGCTGGTACCTTGCGGGTTTCCCACATTAATATAATAAGTGAGAAGAGTCTAGTTTTTAGAGGCAATCCGCCACCCTCAATAAGCTCCATCGGGATGCTGTCAGGTCCAGGAGCCTTCCCAGGTTTCACACTCTTGAGTGCCTTGCAAAATTCTTGAAAAGTTGGAGGATCAGCCAGCCAGGGTTTTGGAGGGTGCTGTGGGACATTTTTGAGAAAATCTCCAGCGGCAGTAGAAGGGCTGTTTAACAGTGAGCTGAAGTGCTCTTTCCAACGATTTAAGATGTCCTGACTTTCAGTAAGAATGGTGGAGTTGTCAGCAGCTTTCAGTGCTCCTGATGAGGAGCGGATAGGTCCATACAGCTCTTTAATACCAGCGTAAAAGCCACGCAGGTTCCTTGCATCAGAAAGATTTTGGAGTTCTGTGGTTTTCTGTTGCCACCATTTGTTCTTGATTACTCGTATTTCACTTTGACATTTCTGCTTGAGTTCTTGAAAGTGTGCTTTCTTTTCTGCGCAGGATGGATCTTGAGCAAGGGATAGGTAAGCATCCCGCTTTGCATTGATGATGGTTTGGATTTCTCCGTGGTTGTCATCAAACCAGTCACTTCTTTTCCGTGCACTACAACCAACAACGTTCTCAGCAGTTTCTTTGATGATGTTCTTTAATGTGGTCCATTCTTGTTCGACGTCATCTGTGGTTGCTGGAGCTTTGCTAAGTTGTTCAGACAGTATGTCTTGGAAGTGTGAGCGAACGTTTTTGTTGTTCAGGTTGCTTATGTTGAATTTTCTGCGTGGTGGGTTTGAAAAGTGGGATCGTGGCTTGCGATACTTTGGTACTCTCAAACGGCTGACTAAAAGTCTATGGTCCGTCCAGCACTCATCGATGTTTAGTGCTGCTTTTGTGATGAGAATGTCTTTCTTGTCACGCTGTCGCGTAATAACGTAGTCTATAAGATGCCAATGTTTGGAGCGTGGGTGCATCCATGTGGTCTTATAGCGGTTACGCAAACGGAATTGGGTATTGGAGATGAAAAGCTCGTGCTCAGCACATAGACCAAGAAGTAGCAACCCATTTGCATTGCAGTTTCCCACCCCTTGTTTACCCATGACATCTCTCCAAAAACGGTTGTCCCTTCCCACTCTGGCATTGAAATCACCAAGTAAAATTAATTTATCTTGAATGGGTATTTTAGAGAGAGTACTGTTCAGTTGGTGGTAGAACTGATTCTTTGTGTCTTCATCACTGTCTAAAGTAGGAGCATATGCAGAGACGAAGGTGATGAATCTGTCTGAACCAATGGGTACTCTAAGAGTCATCAGTCTTTCATTAATTGAGACAGCACAGCTAAAACGGCGGTCGCGCTGCACTATAAAAGATTTGTGGTCACGTTAAATGGGCTTACAGTCCCACGATGTCCTTACAGAAGGACTGAATCCTCCGGGAAGTGTCAACAGCGTAGAACTTTGTCAAGAACTTCGTCCTGTTGCTCTTTGCATTGTAAAGTGTCGTTTCCGACCGCGGAAAGTTTGCGAATCGACGCCCCATCAGAGGCGGTTTTCGTTGCTATTCCTTGTGCCACCTCTTGAGGCATTTTCGTGTCTATTCCGAGCGACTGTCTTAAGTGCTTTCCTCAGCCAGCCATAAGAAAACCGCGAGATTTCAGTGGTTAGCGTCGCGGATCTGACCTCCATTGCAGAGGTGTCAAAAGAAGGGATGACGAACTTCCCACCGTGTGACATTGGGCAAAATTCTAGTGAAATTTGGTGTCAGTGTGACGTAATTAACGCACCTTGCACCTCGTATGACTTTCTGAGCTCTGCGCTTTTTCGTCGCATATGCAAACCTTGCTGTTCGAAGCGTTGCCCAGCCCGAGGGTGAATTCGCAGGTCGCCACTCTTTTGCGCCACTACAGAGAAAGTTTGCAGGCAGCTTTGAGCCAAAAGTTCAAACTTATGCGTCGTAACTGTAGACAGTTACGGGCTTTCGAAAACTTGGTCTTTTAATTGTGTTGCACAGTTCACATGGAGAGTGGGGCATATAGCCCAGCAACAGGAAAATACTGCGCCACGGGTTGCCTATGCCAGAGAGCGCAGGGGCAACAGCCACGCAACTAATCAATGTACGAGGGTTGTCCAGAAAGTAAGTTCCGATCGGTTGATGAATGGAAACCACAGTGAAAATCAGAAACATTTTATTTGCAAGAGTTAGCTACACTTTCCAGATAGTTCTCTACATAGTCGCTGCTTCGACTTAGACATTTGTCCGAGCGTTATGCCAAATTTCCAACACCATCGTCATAGAAGGCAGCCGCCTGTGCTTTCCGATAGTTCTCTACGCTGGTCTGTAGCGCGTAGCCTGCGCCCTAGTGTTGTTTTCGTATCCAGCGCTTCATGTGAACAGAGAAGATACTCAGGACGAGCCAATTAGGACCGTGTTGTGGGTGATCGAACACTTCCCAGCGAAAAGGCTGCAGTAGCATCTTCACTGCCCCTGTAGAGTACGGCTGAGAATGAAGAAGGAAGTGCATGGCAGTTGTGTTGGGTGGGCTGAATTGATTAGGGCGAATCAGTGGGCCCTCCTACTTGGCGGGAGACATCGTATCGACGGTCATACTAGAGACACTGCCCAACACGTCTGTGCAAAGCTTCATCGGGTTTTCTCTGTAGTGTCCATTTCGCGACCGATCGGAACTTACTTTCGTATCACGCCGTATCGTCTTCTCAAAACACATTTTACTCGATACTGAGTGTATAGGGGCTCTTGGTGCTGATCTTCCTTGTATCATGGCCCAAATGGAAGACAGGCAGAGGCTCACCACAACTACGAGAACTGAAGATCAAGAAGAAGTGTGTAGATTGAAAGGGGTATATGGCAGACATGCTTTCTTCCTCGTATATGGCAATAACAGTAACTAGCCATATGACTGAGAACAATTCCGGACTCCACCGTTGCGACTTCGAGCGATCACCACGCCGACAACGGAACAGATAGGAAGCACAGCTATTACTAACGTATTTGCTTCTGCTATTTCACGTGGTTGCAAATAGTTCGCGAGAAATTCATCCGCCCGCTGATATTTAAGCCATCGCCTGGCTCGTATTCGGCAGTTTATGCCAGCCAGACAACCTGGGATCGCTGCCTTCCGGAATTATCTAGAGCTGCCAGCATTCGGCACCCTGTCTGTGCTGAGATTTAGCCTCTTGATGCTCGGGCTTCTCGGACTTCGGTATGTCGTCTCACCGTGTCGTCCTTAAGACTTCGACTCTATCGTATAGTTTGTGACTTAGCCCATCTAGACGAACAATTAAACTTTGACGTAGACAATCGGAAGTGTTTAGCAAATCAGAGGTTTCTACTGATAAACTATTTTTATGTTCTTGTGAATTTATGCCCTAAGACGGAGAATTAATCTATATCGTCACTGATAAATCTGTTGCTTATTGTCTACATGTGTGGTAGCTTGTCCGCACTGAACCTAGCGTAGAGTACTTCAGAGAGGTCGAATAACTAATGACGGTGTACTAAACTGAATAGGGGAAAATATGTTTATGGCAAAACTTGACACAAAATAAGTGATAGATTGATTGGACACTTTCGGAGGCATGAAGCAATAGCTCATTTGGTAATGGAGGGGAGAGTGCGAGATAAAAATTGTAGAGGAAGACCAAAGCTGTAACACAGTAAGCAGCGTTAATAGATGTAGACGTATGTACGCAGACGTGAAGACATTGGCATGGGGTAGACTATCGTAGAGAATTGGATAAAAGCAGTCTGCAGGCCACGACAGCAACATTAATCTCCGGTATGCCTCAGATTCCTAATTTTTATCTTCCAAATTGGCAAAGATCCTACTTTTACTAATCTAACTATATGCCATTTTAATAGCATTCTCTGGCTCTGGAGCACATAAAGACGATAACGTAACTCTTTTCCTTGTTTGCAGTGACACCTTCCTCAAAAATCATGTGCTACAAGATGCAACATGGTCGGGAATAAAATAGTGACCCGAATATAGAATAAATTTCCTTTACTTTACGTCTGTCGTCACTAATTTCTTGTCATCAGGCTACCGGTTTCGGTCTATGATGACCATCTTCAGATCTGTTTTACAAAAACATATCCCAATATGCTGGAGCCGTAGTTTGGTAGCTCTATGTTATCTCCTTGATTTTATTAAAGCGTTGTTTGCTCACAAGATGACTCTTGCATACGCTGTTATTTATACGTGTTTGGCGATGCTGGTGCTGGCTTTGTGTTTAACATTTGACGATGTCACTATGACTTCAGTATATTGGGACATGCTTTTATAAAACAGATCTGAAGATGCTCGTTATAGACCGAAACCGGTAGTCTGACGACAAAAAATTTGTGACCATAGACGTAAAGTAAAGGAAATCATGTGCTAAATATGAAATTCTGGATCGCCGACAAAGCGTATTTCTGGAAAGTCCTCCTTGAATTGTATTTGTACTGTTTTTAGGCAAATGCATTGCCAAACAATAACAAATATGGAATACACAGAATGAGAGGAGGAAAAGAAATAAAACTTCATGGACTGAGAGGGTCTCTGATGTTATTTCTGTGATTTCAAAAATGGTTCAAATGGCTCTAAGCACTATGGGACTTGACATCTGAGACCATCAGTCCCCTAGACTTAGAACTACTAAAACCTAACTAACTTAAGGACATCACACACATCCATGCCCGAGGCAGGATTCGAACCTGCGAACGTAGTAGCAGCGCGGTTCCGGACTGAAGCGCCTAGAACTGCTCGGCTACAGCGGCCGGCTCTGTGATTACAAAATCGAATCAAATTTACAAAAGAACTTCGTAGTCGAGCCCTCTTATCAGTATGACGTTACACCCCTCTGTCTGGGATACACACATCTATTCCGGTCAGTTGGGTGTCACAGAGCTGTTGTATCATCTCCTGAGGCAAGGTGCCCCACAACTGTCATAGCTGGCTCTTGGTATGCTGGATTCTGATAATGACACTGGGACGGAATTGACACCTGAGCTGGTACCACACGTGTTCTAAATGGGACTGACATGGGGATCTTGATGGTCACTGGAGTACCTCAACATCATGCAGACAATACTTAAAAAAAGCACGACGTGTGGACGAGAATAGTTGTATTGAAAAATGGCACCACGATACTGGCTTATTAGAGCTAAAACTAGAGGACGCAGGACGTCTGTGACATCCCGTTACTGTTCTCTCAGTCACGACTGACCTGAGGTCGTAATCGATGGTTCCCAACGCAAACAATGGAATAATGGGATCTCTCCCCAGATTGCCGCCGTATCCGCCAACGATGATAATATGGGATAGTGCAGAACCGTGATTCATTGCTGAACAGAAGAAGACACCATTCATGAGGAGTCCGTACTTTCTAGTCATGGCACCATTCCAAACGCAATTTTTCGTTTTGTGGTGTTAAGGGAGCGTAAGCATGGGACGGTGATTCCCTAATCCGGCAGCTGCTAGTCTCTGTCCAATGGTAAGGGATGACACAGAACGTTGGAGGGTGTCCACTACTTGTTCACGGATGGGAGGCCCAGATGTGGGGGTGAAGATGTGATTGCTGCAAAATATAGCGACCCTTCCTTGTGGTGGGCAGATTTGGTTGACTGGGACTTTCACGATGAGTATGCCTGCCCACATATTCCCATCAGCACCCCACAAATCTGGGTATTACGCAATTTGACTAGCTGAGGAGGTTCGTGTAATCTGTTTTGTTTCCCATTTACAGTGATGCGTGGTCCCCGGAAAGTTGTGTGAGGTATGTGGTGGGGGAGTGCTTCTCTACAAACGATCCGTTTAGCTTGCTGAGACAAGCATAGTTTCCATATTATGACTGGTGGGAAGCCAGTCTATGTTGTTGTTGTTGTCTTCTGCGTAGCTGCGTGTAAAAAGCTGTATATGTGTGTGTGTGTTGGCTGCTGCAGGCTTCTTTGTAGGGTCCCTTGTGTTGCCTGTGCATGGAACCGGTGTCGGCGATGTTGCCAAAAGCACTCGGCGATTACCTTGTGAGCTTGTGGTCTCTAACGTTTGTGTGTGCTGTTTCTGTTTGCGAAGTGAACCTGCCAGTTTACAATGTTCGTTGTTAATGTTTTCCCGTTCCTCTGCTGTACCGAGAATCAGTTCTTCTGATTTGGGGGCCCGCAGCGGCGATAGTGGAGGCATGTGCAGTGTGCTAGCTGGTTTTGTGTTTACGTGTTGTTGGTGTTCCTGTTTACGTGTTGTCGCCTCCGCCTTTCACTGGTCGATGATCTCCTGCTCTCGCTGGGCCAGTGTCACCTGATGGCCGGTAGTGAGGGCTTCTTCTAGCAGAGTCATCTCCTGCTGGTGGACGGCTAGAGGGACGGCGATGTAGACGGGAACATTCGGCATCCCCGACCCTTGTGCTGCAGCTTTGCCGCGTGTCACTGGAGGGGATCTGCAGGGAAGATCGACCATCTCTCCTGCACAAGGATACTTTATTTGGGATAGTTTGTGAGGTGTACGACAATTTTGCTTCTTCCGAAAACGACAGTTTTTGCTTATTCGTTGTTGTTGTTGTTGTTGTTGTTGTTGTCTTCAGTCCTGAGACGGGTCTGATGCAGCTCTCCATGCTACTCTATCCTGTGCAAGCCTCTTCATCTCCCAGTACCTACTGCAGCCTACAACCTTCTGAATCTGCTTAGTGTATTCATCTCTTGGTCTCCCTCTACGATTTTTACCCTCCACGCTGCCCTCCAGTACTAAATTGGTGATTCCTTGATGCCTCAGAACATGTCCTACCTACCAATCCCTTCTTCTAGTCAAGTTGTGCCACAAACTCCTCTTCTCCCCAATTCTATTCAATACCTCCTCATTAGTTATGTGATCTGCCCATCTAATCTTCAGCACTCTTCTGTAGCACCACATTTCGAAAGCTTCTCTTCTATTGTTGTCTAAACTATGTATCGTCCATGTTTCACTTCCATACATGGCTACACTTCATACAAATACTTTTAGAAACGACTTCCTGACACTTAAATCTATACTCGATGTTAACAAATTTCTCTTCTTCAGAAACGCTTTCCTTGCAATTGCCAGTCTACATTTTATATCCTCTCTACTTCGACCATCATCAGTTATTTTGCTCCTCAAATAGCAAAACTCCTTTACTACTTTAAGTGTCTCATTTCCTAATCTAATTCTTCTTGCATCACCCGACTTAATTCGACTACATTCCATTATCCTCGTTTTGCTTTTGTTGATGTGTATCTTATACCCTCCTTTCAAGACACTGTTCATTCCGTTCAACTGCTCTTCCAAGTCCTTTGCTGTCTCTGACAGAATTACAATGTCATCGGCGAACCTCAAAGTTTTTATTTCTACTCCATGGATTTCAATACCTACTCCTAACTTTTCTTTTGTTTCCTTTACTGCTTGGTTCAAATGGTTCAAATGGTTCTAAGCACTATGCGACTTAACTTCTGAGGTCATCAGTCGCCTAGAACTTAGAACTAATTAAACCTAACTAACCTAAGGACATCACACACACATCCATGCCCGAGGCAGGATTCGAACCTGCGACCGTAGCGGTCTTGCGGTTCCAGACTGTAGCGCCCAGAACCGCACGGCCACTCCGGCCGGCTCTCTGGAGATCGCGGAGCGCGAATGTAGAGGAGTAGTGACTTAACTTCCGTGGTCATGCAGTGTCGGTGCCGCTTCTGCAGAAGATAAATTACAGTAAACTTGTCAATGTAATTAAAATTCTTCCCACGGAAGTTGTATATTTCACATCAGAGTTGATGGTTCGGTATTGGTAGTTTATTAAAGAACAATTCCGACATCGTGCGCCCCGTCGCGAGATCATCAATCAACCACGTCGGATCTATTATGGGACAAGTAAAGTGTACTAAACAATTTTCCGTGTGGACATTAAAAGTGAGAGAGACATATAATTGGTTTGACCGAATAACACGAGCGTAGATACTTTTCGTTCCGATACCGCCAAGCCAATAAATTTGCGTGTCGCGATTGGACACGTATCCGCTTGTGAAAGTAACTACGAGGGTAACCCCAAAAGTAAGGTGTCCTATTTTTTTTATAAGTACATAGACCTGTTTATTTCTACAATGGTTTACATCAGTTCACAGCTTGAACGTTTAGCTATTTTTCAGCATAATCACCTTTTCTGTTGATGCATTTTTGTAGACGCTGTGGCAGTTTTTGTATGCCCATGTCATACCATCTCGCCGCCATGTTGTTCAGAAAGTTATGAATCTCTTCTTTCACCTCATCATCGGAGCTGAATCGCCGGGGCCACAATTATCGCTGACAGATACTGTGAGACTCTGAAAAAACTCAAACGGGCAATTCAGAACCGGAGAAGAGGAATGTTGAGCAAGGGTGTACACATTATCCATGACAACGCTCGCCCACACATCGCTCGGCAAACTCCTGCAACAGTTTCAGTGGAACATGATCACTCACCCACCCTATAGTCCTGACTTGGCGCCCAGTGATTATCACCTGTTCCCTAGGTTAAAAGTACATGTGGCCTCAACGCGATTCAGCTCCTACGACGAGGTTCATAACATGCTGAACAGCATGGCGGCGAGCTGGTATGACATGGGCATACAAAAACTGTCACAGCGTCTACAAAAATGCATCGACAGAAATGGTGATTGTGTCGAAAAATAGCTAAATGTTCAAGCTGTAAACTGATGTAAGCCATTGTAGAGCGAAACAGGTCTATGTACTTATAAAAAAAAAGGTGACCTTACTTTTGGGATTACCCTCGTAGTAACGCGACCAGGACAGATCAACGCTACTTAAAAGAACAGTGGCACTCGTCTCAATTCTTAGGTATGAATTTCAACATTGGATTTTATGTGGCTGTGTTCCAAGTACCTGAACGGAATGATTAGTGTTTCGACAGTACATTTCGACGAACTACATGGCTGAAGTGCCAATGAACGATTACATCGATTATTGATTTATTAGTTGTGAACAGCGCGGCTTACAATTTAAGGTGTTTCTTTACCAGAATATACTTGGATCTTGCCATTTAAACATTGTGCGAATGTTTCCCCAACCCTCCACAACTAACTGATAGTACAAGACCATATCTTTAGATGCGAGTTGCAGTAGGAGAAAGGCAGCCACGGCTACACCAGGTACGTAGGGCTTAGGCATGCGGCCGTTAAATATCTAGCCCTCATACCTGCGTAAGAACTCTGTCTAACATTAAAAGGAGAAAAATAAGTCATTATAAATCGCTATACGCCCCAGGCGTCTTGAAAGCTTACTGGGTCAGACCAACAGATGTTAATCCGCGTGCGCCGAACTCGCTGCCTTGTTAGGCAACCTGCTGCCCCATGTGAGCAGTTGGAAGCTCTCTCGCTATTACAATAGCAGATATAGCATAAAACTGAATCTAGCGTGCTTGGAAAGTGGGAGAGAAGTATTGCGGAAGTATGTGAGGGCGGGTCATAAACCATGCTTGGATAGTTAACTCGGCAGAGAGCTTTCCCACGAAAGCCAGAGACCTCATATTCGAATCCTGATTCGGGACACAGTTTTAACGCTCCAGTAAGTTTGAAACCATGGCATACTCCACTGCAGGGTGAAAATTCGTCAGAGCAAGCAATTTACTGTTGTAATTGAAAGTGTATGTCATGTTACACCAGCACGAACTTTAGGTGTGTGGGGATTAGGGTTAAATAAACAAGGAGCAATCTATGAGATACAAATTAAATGCTAGTTGTCTATCTTTGAAGGTCGAGAGTAGTAGATACATTTCTCGGTAAGAGGGGGGGGGGGGGTGCTTAGCACTTCGTTTTAGTATTCTCATTTTGTCCTTATACTTATTAGCCACATCAAAACAAGGATATATAAACTGCTGAGGTAGGTAACCTGAAAATAGTCATAAACGAATTACCTGTACTGTGCATTCCACACGCCCATATTTCAAGCTTTACGTCGCTGAAAAAATACCTATTACTTTATATTGTGAGATCGTGAATCCTCCTATGTGTCACACGCACAAAATACTACTATTTCAGCTAAATTGTTTCCTTTCTCTAGCACTTTGCAGAGTTCAGGATGAAATCCTGTTCACAGTTCTAAAAATTGTGCCTCTATTAATCACAAGCCGGAGGTATCAAAGATAGTTTAGCACGCCTTAAAAGTGCAAAGTTGATGATCCACTTGCCACTCGGTGTTTAAACACGAGCGACACATGAACAGTCGGTAAACTGGGACGGATGAGGCAAGTAATTGTCTAATGTTCACTACAAAGTTCAATTTTATAAAATGTGAATCAAATATGGTCGAAGTTTGTCTCACGATAACTTGAAGTTTCTCTGCATATGACGAGGCTCTAATAGACTGTCACTTGCTGAATGAATGCAACACACCGTCCCTCAGAAATCTCCTAGGGCGGCTTAGCTGCTTCCAGGATGAACGACAAACGAAACACACGCTTCGCGACTGCCAGCACATCCAACTGTATGCCTGAAAAGCATACTTCTTGTTGCATTACATTTCAATCAGTCTCCCAAGTCGGATTATATCTACTTCCTGATTTTGTTCTCTGATAGATGAATGATTAATAAACTTGTTATTGAAATTTGGATTCTGTATTCCAGTAAATATATCTTGTACGATTTTTTAAATAGAACTTTGAGTAGTCATTTTTCTCTGAATTGCACATTTTTTTCGTTCCTGTACCCTTCAATAATACATTAATTCTCTTACAACTGGGTATATCTGTATCATTTTGTAGCCGAATATGGTGCTGTGATATCAACTTATTACATGTAATCAGTTACCCCTTAGTTCAATTCTCGACAAAAATCCACCGGCTTTTACACAACTTTGAAAATGCTGAACATAGTAGTACAGTAACTTCCGTACGATGTTTCCTGCCAAAACACGTGTGCTATTACAATTCATTTCCGTAGGTTCAGGTTTCAGTGGATGTGAAAAATGGGGAAAAAATTGATAACTTGCAAAATAACTGTACAGTAACTTACACAAAATATTTTTATAGTGAAATACATATGCTATTAAAATCTCAAATTTGTATCTTCCGATTTCAGAGGGTGTAAAACGCGTTTAAAACATCGATTTTTAGTGTGAACTATAGAATTGAGGATGTTCAAACTCAAGGGTATTACATTTAAATGTTTCTGAACAAGAGGGTTTCAATACCGTTCAGCAAGTAAATGAGTTTAAATTATCAAAATTTCAGTAGGCTGTTTCACAAGCATACAGTGACGTGGCCAGGCACTAGCTGGCGCGTTTGGCTTAGCAGCGAACAACAAGGGAAGAGAGGGATAGTCCCTCTCTATCCCGGATGAACTCGTACTTGATGAAACGAAGTAATTATCCGAATGGGACGAAAAACGGTAGATGTGACGTACATGCACAAATGATTATAATTTCAAAAACATTGGACGATTTATTCAAGAGAAAGAGCTTTGGCAAACTGAGCAAGTCAATAATGCGTTGGTTCACCTCTGGCCCTTATGCTAGTAGTTAAACAGGTGAATAAATAAAGTGTGACTAGGGCCTCACGTCGGGTAGACCGTTCGCCGGGTGCAAGTCTTTCGATTTGACGCCACTTCGGCGACTTGCGCGTCAATGGGGAGGAAATGATGATGATTAGGACAACACAATACCCAGTCCCTGAGCGGAGAAAATCTCCGGGCCAGCCGGGCCCTTAGGATTGACATTCTGTCACGCCGACCACTCAGCTACCGGGGGCGGACAGTTAAGCAGGCATTCGCCATCGGAATGAATGATAAGAGTTGTTGGATGTCCTCGTGAGGGATGTCGTGTCAGGCTGTCCAACTGGCAAGTTAGGTCGCCATGATCCAGAGATAGATGGCGAGCCCTGCCCACAATGTTCCAAACGTTCTCAATTACCGAGCGAGGTGGCGCAGTGGTTAGCACATTGGACTCGCATTCAGGAGGACGACGGTTCAATCCCGCGTCCGGCTACCCTGATTTAGGCTTTCCATGATTTCCCTACATCACTTCAGGCAAATGCCGGGATGGGTTCTTTGAAAGGGCACGGCCGATTTCCTTCTCCATCCTCCCCTAATCCGAGTTGTGCTCCGACTCTAATGACCACATTATCGACGGGACGTTACAACACTAATCTCCTCCTCCTCTGTTCTCAACTAGGGAGAGATCCGGTGACCTTGTTGGTCAGGGTAGCGTTTGGGAAGCACGTAGACAAGCAGGAGAAAATCTCGCTGAAATGCAAGCCCAGGATGGCTTGCCATTGAATGGAGTAGAATTGTCCTCAGTGGTGAGTTCCGCTTCGATTCCGGGCGCGATGATCACAAATGTAAGGAGGCGCCCCGGACAGCGGGCACGATATCCCTCTGGAGGACGTCAAACAACTCTGATAATCAATGCGAAGTCGAATAACTGCTTGCATAAGGGCCAGAGGTGGACCAACGCATTATTCATTTTCTCAATTCGTGAAACTCTTTCTCTTGAATGAACCATCCATTTTTCTGAAACTGTTACCATTTGTTTGACTGCACATATACATCACATCTACCCATTTTCGTCGCATTCTGATAACCCCTTCGTGGTACGTCGCTCTATTTTTGTCTTAGATCCAATTTGTTTGGGACGAGGTCGTAGAGGGTTTTGTACGAGCTGGATGGCTCGCTGGAAAAGTACGAGTGATGGAATCATAAGGCGTGTCGCTGGCAGTGTCTGGAGGTCGCGCCCTTCAGCCAACCGTTGCCTGACTCAGTTATGACACTTATTGCCACTCCAGCGTGGTAAGAGGTGCCCTCCGCGTGGCCTTGTCATGGCCACCAGAGACTTTTTCCGCTGACGCTGTTGTGGTCACGTAGCTGCGATCTGCGCTCTGTTTTTGGCGCTGTCTCTGCTGAAATCTGGAAACTCCCAGCGGTGAGGGGAACCGCAGGTGGTCCAGTTGGTGCGTCAGTGGTTCCCTACCGCAGGTGGTACAATAGCTAAAATTCTTCCAGTCATCGAATGTTCTCAAAGTCAACTAGTTTTTCGGACTGTGGTTTCACTTTTTTTAGAGCATCTGGTGCACACCATACACCTTATCCCACACACGATATGCATGTGTCGAAAGCGGTCTAAGACAGTTCGCAGAAGTTTAAGATAAAAATTTATTTTCAGGCCCATACACTACCATACTTGTTCAGCACACAGCAAAGCAAAGTGAAGACAGTTCCTCGTTTCAAAATTCATGCTCTCGTCACCTGGCTCTACGTGTTTGTTTTGAAACGAAAGTGCTCTAATTTTTACTGCAGCAACAAAGTTATCTGGAAAAAGTTCTCATATTGTTTTAAAATTTCTAACTTATTCTCCACTTTACACATACCCATGTTCGATAGGCTGCTACTCTACTGTCTCTAAAAAAAATTAATAAAAACTTAAATTTGTCTTTGTTATGCTTGAAGTCTGGAACTGTGTCTAAAATATATGAAATAATTTCTACGCCTTCAACCACTTTTTACGTATTTTTATTAGCACGAAGAGTTTCGGTTGCATGCTGCCACTATCACTTGCATTGCAGTTACATGTCCATTATATTAATCTGAAGTGCGATGAACATATTCTGAGTTCGAATGTAATAAATTTCCTTGAGGCAGAAAATCTTGTCTACATATGAACGAGAATTTAGAAAGCTTCGCTCATGCGAAACTCTGCTTGCCCTTTCCTCACGTGATATCCAGCGAATCATTGATGAAGTTCAGCAAGCCTCATCCATAGAGTTCCGGAAATCAGACTGTACTTTAAGGTCCGAGCATAGGGAATACTTTCTCAGGTATGCTAGTCGCTCGAAGACTTCTTAATTAACACGACCCAGTATGTTGTCCTTGACGGCGAGTGTTCATCGGAGAGAAGTGTATCGTCAGGAGCGCCCCAGGGAAGTGTCATAGAACTGATCTTCTTCTCTAAATACACAATCATTCGGGGATGGTGAGCATCAATTTTTGGATGCGTACTGGTGATACTGTGAAGTGCGGGAGGATGTCGTCGTTGACTGATTCTCAGAGGATACGAGTCAGACAAAATTTCTAGTTGGGACGATGAATGGCAGCTACCTCTAAATATAGAAAATAGTAAGTTAATGCAGACGAGAAGGAAAAACAGTCCTGTAATGTTCCAATACAGTATTAATTCTGTGCTGCTTGCCAAATTAGCGTCGATTAAATACCTACAAGCAACTGTGGAAAGCGATTTTAAACAGAACGAGCTCATAAGATAAATAGTAGTGAAGGCGAACAGTCGACTTATTGGGAGAATTTTAGGAATGTGTAGCTACTGAGTAAAGAAGTCCGCGCGTAGATGTCACGTGCGACCCATTCTTTAGTACTGCTCGAGTGTTTGGGATCTTCACCAGGTCAGATTAAACGAAGACGTCGAAGCAACTCAGAGGCGGGTTGCTAGATTTGTTAGGTTCGAACAACACGCAAGTATTACGGAGATGTTTCAAGGACTCAAATGGGAATCGATGGAGGGAAGGCGATGTTCTCTTCACAGAACACTTCTGAGAAAATCTACAGAACCGGAATTTGAAGCCTCCAATGTAAATGCGCGTAACGACCATGAAGAGAAATCAGGGTTCGTACGGAGCATCTGGACAGTCGCTTTTCCCTCGCTATTTGTGAGTGGAACAGGAAAGGAAATGTCTAGTAATGGTAACAGGTACACCATACGGAGGTTTGGAGAGTATATACGTAGATGTAGATTCGAGGGCCAGTATGTTGTCTTCCGTCGACACCTGCACATCAGCGCCACCGTCTGCGATGGAATAAGGAAGAGTGGGGTCGCACACTTTTCTCAGACGAGAGCAGATTATGTGTGAGTAGCGATTCAGCACATACCCTCATATGGCGAAAGGTGGGAACTCATAATGCGTCCAGAAACATTAAATGAATCCGCAATTGCAAATGAAGACAACCGTCAGGTGTAGAATGGAATGACGACAGTGAAAATGTGCCGGACCGGGACTCGAACCCGGATTTCCCGCTTATCGCGAGGAGTCGACTTAACATTTTTTGATGTTGTTGATCTCGTTTTGTTCGTTATTGTTCGTTCTACTTGTTCGGGGCGGACGTCCCATGACGCTTGTTCAAGTTCATCGTTGATCCATTAACACAGTTCTCTTATTACACTACTGGCCATTAAAATTGCTACACAACGAAGATGACGTGCTACAGCCGCGAAATTTAACCGACAGGAAGAAGATGCTGTGATATGCAAATGATTAGCTTTTCAGAGCATTCACACAAGGTTGGCGCCGGTGGCGACACCTGCAACGTGCTGACATGAGGAAAGTTTCCAACCGATTTCTCATACACAAACAGCAGTTAACCAGCGTAGCCTGGTGATACGTTGTTGTGATGCTCCGTGTAAGGAGAAGAGCCCGCATCTCGTGGTCGTGCGGTAGCGTTCTCGCTTCCCACGCCCGGGTTCCCGGGTTCGATTCCCGGCGGGGTCAGGGATTTTCTCTGCCTCGTGATGGCTGGGTGTTGTGTGCTGTCCTTAGGTTAGTTAGGTTTAAGTAGTTCTAAGTTCTAGGGGACTGATGACCATAGATGTTAAGTCCCATAGTGCTCAGAGCCATTTGAACCATTTTTTGTAAGGAGGAGAAATGCGTACCATCACGTTTCCGACTTTGATAAAGGTCGGATTGTAGCCTATTGCGATTTCGGTTTATCGTATCGCGACATTGGTGCTCGGTTTGGTCGAGATCCAATGACTGTTAGCAGAATATGGAATCGGTGGGTTCAGGAGGGTCATACGGAACGCCGTTCTGGATCCCAACGGCCTAGTATCGCTAGCAGTCGAGATGACAGGCATCTTATCCGCATGGCTGTAACGGATCGTGCAGCCACGTCTCGATCGCTGAGTCAACAGATGGAGACGTTTGCAAGACAACAACCATCTGAACGAACAGTTCGACGACGTTTGCAGCAGCTCGGAGACCAAGGCTGCGGTTAACCTTGACGCTGCACCACAGACAAGAGCGCCTGCGATGGTGTACTCAACGACGAACCTGGGTGCACGAATGGCAAAACGTCATTTTTTCGGATGAATCCAGCTTCTGTTTACAGCATCATGACGGTCGCATCCGTGTTTGGCGACATCGCGGTGAACGCAAATTGGAAGCGTGTATTCGTCATCGGCATACTGGCGTATCACCTGGCGTGATGGTATGGGGTGCCATTGATTACACGTCTCGGTCACCTCTTGTTCGCATTGGCGGCGCTTTGAAAAGTGGACGTTACATTTCAGATGTGTTACGACCCGTGGCTCCACCCTTCATTCGATCCCTGTGAAACCCTACATTTCAGCAGGATAATGCACGACCGCATGTTGCAGGTCCTGTACGGGTCTTTCTGGATACAGAAAATGTTTGACTGCTGCCCTGGCCAGCACATTCTCCAGATCTCTCAGCAATTGAAAACGTCTGGTCAATGGTGGCGGAGCAACTGGCTCGTCGCAATACGCTAGTCACTACTCTTGGTGAACTGTTGTGTCGTGTTGAAGCTGCATGGGCAGCTGTACCTGTACACGCCATCCAAGCTCTGTTTAACTCAATGCCCAGGCCTATCAAGGGCGTTATTGCGGCCAGAGGGGGTTGTTCTGGGTACCGATTTCTCAGGATCTATGCACCCAAATTGCGTGAAAATGTAATCACATGTCAGTTCTAGTATAATATATTTGTGCAATGAATACCCGCTTATCATCTGCACGTCTTCTTGCTGTAGCAATTTTAATGGCCAGTAGTGTACATAGGGCAACTAACCCTCTGACCGAACACGTTGAGATACCGTGCCGGCAACCATTTGGCTATTCGTACACGACTCACGGCCGCACCCAAACTTCCATATGTCGTCAGCCACTCATCTACGACCTGTACTCGCACATCCATTATGTATATTCCCGTACAGGTCAGACATTGTACTTGAAAAGTCCCTTGCTCGGTAGCGGCAGATAAGTTCAATATTGCGTGCATGCTCAAACGAACTTTGCATCATAACCAGAATAACACAGACAATGCAATATCGTAATTGTCGAACAGGTCGTTCTGTGGTCCTGGTGTCATGATTTGGGAACTCATAATGCTGCGTGGGCGTACGGACCTCCAAATCTATGAACACGGTACACTCACCGATCAAGGTTATTCTGACAATGTACTTCTTCGCAATGTGCATCTTTTCAGGCGTGGAACTGGCTCTCACTTCATTTTTCAATGAATACAATCCCCGAGCACATCGGACAGCGCTGGTGGAGGAGGTCTTGGAACGGGAGGGTATCCGGCAATTGGACTGGCCTGCCTGTTCACCCAACTTAAATCCCATTGAGCAATTGTGCGATGCATCGGGGAGACATACTGTAGCATGTCCACATTCACCAAGTAACGTCCAGCACTTGTGGGCCGCGATGGTGGAGGAATGGAAAGACCTGTCACAGGAAATCTTTAGCGTCGTTGTGACCAGCATGGGAGCTCGCTGCGGAGCATGTTCTACCGACCGTGGTGACCGCACACCAGCCAAGTCCCGCCGTTGTAATGTCCTGGGAACCGTCATAGATCGCGCTGACTGAACCGTGATTTATTTTCAAAGAATATTCTTAAGAATTTATTTTATATACTAGCGATTTATCAAGAACATTAACACATTTAATCACACTATGTAAGCGTGGAAGTAGTTGCCAGGGAGTAACTGATGAAATCATAACCAAATTCCTTTTAACAACTGGGAATTTTATTCACTTTAACAATGCCTAAAAGCAATTTTTTTTAAAAGAAACAGATTTAAAACTATGATCAGAAATCACCCTTTAAATATCAAAGTTACAATTTATTCAGAGGCAGAAAGAAACAAGTTTTGACTGTATGAGCTTTCGGGCAGAGAACCTTGCCGCTCCCTTTTGACACAGCCGTAGTTACGACCGCTCACAACACCTTCTGAAAGACTACACTGGTGCAAATCTGCAAACACCAGATTACTTTAAACTAAAAGTTTTAACAATGTACACAAGCACACAAACTATGTACCCCCCGCAGGAGGGATGGAAATGGTACAAAACACTAAGAATTAAAATATTAACCTTGCCACCGAAAGTGCAACTTGATTTTAACTTCTAAGAAAAGTCTTACGGTGAAACGGTGGCAAACTTATATATTAAAATGATCATTTAAATAAAACCCCATGAAATGCAATCTTCTATAAAATTCTACAAGGTTGGCCAAACAATAGTAAAGATGCTCTACAGTACACAGATACCGCCTCTCAAGATCACAGGTAATAATGTCAAAGTTTCCAAAGATCAAAACACATTTCAGATATTAGGCCGTTACACTCCAAGCAATAAATTCGTTAACACACCAGATTCGACAAACATGACAGAGGCAGCTACTAACGTACGGTAGATTGATAGGGAGATTACCGAACAACCCGAACCGCAGGTTGCTCTAACCGGCCCCTACTCCACAAGGGAAAAACGGACAACCCAACTTATATATAAACAACCACCTTCCCGCGGGTGGGCAAACGGAGAGGAATGGTGGGACGATCGCAAAGCAAAACGGCTGGTGACCTCACCAAGAAAACAAGTAGAATTTAACGAGAATAAATCAAACAACATTTCTCGTCACTTTACTTCTAATAAACTGCGATTTCACGAGAAGACCTGGTGCAGCACCCGCAAGTCGTTCTCCCGAACCGTCCGCTGCAAGCCGCTTCAACGGACGCAGGAAGGCGCGCCGATCTCACGGCGTCGCAGCTCGCACCGGCTAGACTGATGTCGTGGGTTGACTCCTGTTGCTCTCGTGTCGACCACGAAGTCACTACCCCTCGCTATCTCGCTATACGCCGTGGCCCATTGGACTCACGTGGCGACCTCACATGCGCCGACGCTCAAGACTGACAAGTCATCTTGTGTCTCAGTGCGCGACCGACCAACCGGTCGATCCAACCACCAATGACCATTGCCTGAGCAAACTCAAGCAGACTGGCGGCCTAACGCGCAGACTCAGATGCAGGAACTAAGCCCCGACCGGGCGACCACTCGCTGAGTTCTCTTACTGGCGGAGTGGAAAGACTCTCACTTTGCCGGCTTTAAAGGTTGATCCGAACGACAGACATACTAGCACCCCGAACGACAGACAGACACTAACTGCCTAACAAATGCGGACGAGAGACAAGTTAGCAAGCTGGGGACGAGAGACTGATCCAGACTGACCGACTGGCGAGCTCATAGCGCCCCTTAAATGCACGTGAACAGGCAACCTTTCCCCTTTCCCACCAGAGGGAGACACCAAAGCTGCGATTGCCACAGCGGCGCCACTGCCAGAAACGGAGGGCGACTGCTTCACACTACGCGCTGCGGCGCGTTCTTCTAAACAGCAATTTTTACCACGGCTCAGTGACATTAGTGCAATTATAGTGTTTGGATATAAGCGTTATTTCTGCTCGTCTCACTGCGTATTTCTTTCAGTTACCTTCTGTACTAAACTGTAGCACTTCTTTCTGTGTATGGTTCACGTTTCATCGAGTAGTGTTTCTTGCTACTGAACCATCATGCGAATGTTACTTTCATCCTTAAGTTTTGCAATCCTGTGTACTTAGAACGTCTTACACACATTCAAACAGTGGCTTTCAGAATAATTCATGCTGCAACGAGTTAGGCCGGAATTTTGTACACTTCCGTTGCTATTCAGCACCTCCATAAACAAAAATGGCTCTGAGCACTATGGGACTTAACATCTGAGGTGATCAGTCCCCTAGAACTTAGAACTATTTCAACCTAACGAACCTAAGGACATCACGCACATCCATGCCCGAGGCAGGATTCGAACCTGCGACCGTAGCGGTCGCGCGGTTTCAGACTGAAGCGCCTAGAACCGCTCGGTCACAACGGCCGACTCCTCCATATACGATGTACTTTTTAATTTGTTAATGGCCTTTGGTCATCACCCATCCTGCCAGCCTCAGAACGATTTTTTTATCATTTAATTGATTAATAGTCTTAAACCGTTAAAAGGAAAATGCAATGAAATTATAATTATAAAAAAATTACTTATTGCTGTCATTTTACATGAAGTTATAAAATCGTGTAGGAGTTCATTCACTTTATAGGTCTTCTGTTGCCAAAAGGGTTGTAACGTACGTTGGTGATGCATTTCCAGAGGACTTGACACGCTGCCATAATATCGGTGTTTCTTGACATCTTCTGTCGCATCCGAAGTAAATGTGATTAATATCTTCCTCGCAGCCGCATTCCCATGAGCAAAATCCCGTCTCCGGCCATCCTGATTTAGGTTTTTCGTGATTATCCTACATCGTTCCAGGCAAATGCCGGGATGGTTCCTTTGAAAGGGCACGGCCGATTTCCTTCCACATCCTTCCGCAACCCGAACTTGCGCTCCGTCTCTAATGATCTCGTTGTCGACGGGACGTTAAACACTAATCTCCTCCTCCTCCCCATGAGCGACATGGGGTCATGACTTGATAAGAAACTAGAAAGACAGCCATACTCTTTGAATATCGAATTAAGAAGTCAGCAATATGTGAACCCCTTCCTCTATGCTGACCATCAAATAATTATTCAAGAAAGTGAAGACAGAGTACACTGGCTACATCTATCGAGCCCAACATTTAATTAAAAATCTGAATTACTGAAACTATGGCTTTCCTAGGAAACAGTGAGCTCAAAAAATCTGCATCTATGGTAAAACTTTGGAGCAAATATAGGATTTCTAGTAACTCGGTTGCGTCATAGCGTTTGCAAAAGGACACAAGAACAATAAAACAAACAACTATCAGAAAACGCTTGCGACAGTTGGAAGAATCCTCAAAGAGTAAGTGAGGGAAGGGAAGGAAATAAAATTTATTAATTTATTGCATTTTAGACTTCGTTGCCCAGATGAAAATGTTGGACCCCAAGAAGGACAGATCTTGTTCAATTGGAAACATCAGACAATAAATTCGTCAGTTCTGTAGAGAATTCAAGGGCGCCTACTGAAGGGCAGGAATAAATATGAAACCTGCAAATCAGGAAACAGCACAGAAAAAAGGGGGACGAAAGGAACTTGTTCTGTATATGTGGAGACCTGGATCCCAAAGGAAATCTTGCTCAGGAAACCATTGTGGAAAAGATCAGTGATCAGACTGAGAAAAAAATGGTGGAACTGGAGCAGTGTAGGAGACGAAGAAGAAGAAGAAGAAGAAGAAGGGACAGAAGAAGAAACAGGAGAGGAACACGAAGAAGTTACTACCATTGACGTCCACAGCCGGCATTTTATACGAAAACATTCCGGACGTGAAAACAAAGGCTCAGTATCAAGAACGTGTAAGAAGTTTCCGGGAAAGCGGGCTTTCGGTGGCAGCGGGATAGCCTGCCGAGTTGTAACAGCAGGGAAACGTCCGAGACTGCACCGGAATGCCAGTTGTCTGACAAGACAACCAATGAGAGCTGTAGCCATCTGGCACGCAGCCAAAGTGTATATCACCTGCGCCACTGCCGCATACCGTAGCAGCCTACTAGCGCTACACACCTGCTGCGGTGCTGGCATTTTTTTCCAGCGCGTCTCTGGTCAATAAAGCCATCGATAGAGGTATTTCCTGCATTAGTAACTCCAGGATAATCCTGTCCAGATTCATACGAGGGTTTGAGTCGACAGTACTAGTAACTAACTGAATGGGAATAGTTTAGTAAATACCATCACAGACAGTTTTCTTAGAAATTTCCTCTTTGACTGCATAGCCCCATTTTTCCAGATAAGTGGATACGCTTTCGTCAACGATAAAAAATTACATGAAGTTCTCAGTGGAGAACTGAACCAGTTTCTCACCACCGCCTGGATTTCTTCGCACGAAGAACTTCTTTCATTTCAGGTGCCAGATGAAAAAATCACACAGTGACACGCCTCGACTGACGGACGGATGTACCATTGTCGTGAGCTTCAGCCTTCTGTACTCTTCCATGGTAGCACTTGAAGCGTTTGTCTTGTTGCAAAATTTCATAGGTTTGTTTTTTTTTTTTTTTTTTTTTTTTTTTAAGTACACAGAGTTTGTAACGAGTTACTATGCTTCGGTAGGAAAGGAGGTTCAGAATAGCGGGGTGATCAAAAAGTCAGTATAAATTTGAAAACTGAATAAATCACAGAATAATGTAGATAGAGAGGTACAAATTGACATACCTGCTTGGAATGACATGGGGTTTCATTCGAACCAAAAAAATACGGAAGTTCAAAAATGTCCGACAGATCAGAATAGCAATAATCAGAATAGCAATAATTAGCATAACAAAGTAAGACAAAGCAAAGATGATGTTCTTTACAGGAAGTGCTCTATATGTCCACCATCATTCCTTAACAATAGCTGTAGTCGAGGAATAATGTTGTGAACAGCGCTGTAAAGCATGAAACTTCCTGCCAGATTAAAACTATGTGCCCGACCGAGACTCGAACTCGGGACCTTTGCCTTTCGCGGGCAAGTGCTCTACCATCTGAGCTACCGAAGCACGACTCACCCCCGGTATTCACAGCTTTACTTCTGCCAGTACCTCGTCTCCTACCTTCCAAACATTACAGAAGCTCTCCTGCGAACCTTGCAGAACTAGCACTCCTGAAAGAAAGGATATTGCGGAGACATGGCTTAGCCATAGCCTGGGGGATGTTTCCAGAATGAGATTTTCACTCTGCAGCGGAGTGTGCGCTGGTATGAAACTTCCTGGCAAATTAAAACTGTGTGCCGGACCGAGACTCGAACTCGGGACCTTTGCCTTTCGCGGGCAATTGCTCCGCCAGGAAGTTTCATATCAGCGCACACTCCGCTGCAGAGTGAAAATCTCATTCTGGATATTTATGAATGAACTGTAAAACATGTCCGGAGTTACGGTGAGACACTGTCGTCGGATGTTGACTTTCAGCATCCCTAGAGATGTGGTCGATCTCGATACACTTGCGACTTCAGGTAACCCCAAAGCCAATAATCGCACGGACTGAGGTCTGGGGACCTGGGAGGCCAACAATGAGGAAAGTGGCGGCTGAGCACACGATCATCACCAAACGACGCACGCAAGAGATCTTTCACGCGTCTAGCAATGTTGGGTAGAGCGCCATCCTGCATAAACATCGTACGTTCTAGCAAGTGTTTATCAGCCAGGCTGGGGATGATGCGATTCTGTAACATATCGGCGTACCTCTCACCCGTCATGGTAGCAGTTACTGACGTTTTGCTATCCAGCGCCATTTGTCGCACATTTTGTGAACTTTTTTTTGTTCTAATAAAACCCCATGTCATTCCAAGCATGTGTGTCAATTTTTACCTCCCTATCTACATTCTTCCGTGGTTTATTAAGTTTTCAAATTTATACAGACTTTTTGATCACCCTGTAAATTTTGTATCCTCTATGGGATGAATAATGATGATAACCCGAAATCAATAGGATCACCTGCTATCACAGAGGGGCCTGAAGATGGCGTAATGTAATGCTGCTACAAATAAGATAAGTCCTATAAATACAGTGTGATTAAAAAAGATCAGCTTTGAATTTTTTATTGAAGACAAACTATAAACGGTAGAAGCACGTTGCGCATGTCACTGGATAGTGGAAGGCTTAGAGTTTTAACGCAGCTTCGCTGCTGTTTGTTTGTAGTTGCATGACGACTACACCACAGGAGATATCGTTTTGTGTTTTGCAATTTGCACGAAGTCAATCCACCGTTTAAGTCAAACATACTTTCCGTCATCGATTCAGCGAGAAGGAGCCTCTGCTGGAAGCTGGTTGCATATACAAAGGGGAGACCACTGGTCGGTCATGCACGTCTGATGAATATGTCGTGCATATCAGAGACGCGTTCAAACGGAGCCCTCTAAAGTCTGCCAAACGGGAAGGTCAGGAACTTCAATTTTCTCAGACAAAGGTGTGGCGTTTGGTGGTACATAAAAGGCGGGTCTTCACATCACCTATGGCAGCTATTCTTCAAGAGCTGAGAAATCGAACTGTTAAGGCTGTTAATTAACAGGAGCCTGTTGTTTCGTGTGTGGAATGAAATGAACTATCGTCTCGATGTTTCTCGAGCAACGCACGGTGGTCATGTTGAGTGTACGGTGTAGTGTCTGCGCGAACGTAAAAGTTTGAATCTCCGTATCTCCATCTTTTCACAGACGGTTGCGGGATGTCGGCTGTTCAGCACAGAATGCCAAATCAAACACCTTTCAGCCGTCTAAATTGTTATTTTATTAGGCATAAAATAAAAATTTAGAGGTGTTTGATTTGACATTCTAAAACTTGGAACCTTTTTCTATCCAATGCGATGCGCAATGTGTTTCTTCCTTCACAGCTAGCCGCGCAAGGTTGCCCGAGGTCTGAGGCGTCTTTTCACGGTTTGCGAGGCTCCCTCCGTCGGAGATTCGAGTCCTCCCTCGGGCATGGGTGTGTGTGTTCTCAGCGTAAATTAGTTTATTAAGTAGTGTGTATGTGTAGGGACCGATGAACTCAGCGGTTTGGTTCCATAGAACCTTACCACAAATTTCCAAAAATTTCATAATTTTTAACATTTTTATGCAGCGACAGCAACTGATATTGATTATATAAGAATATACAGCCTACAGTTGCAGGTTAACTTTATCGTTTACCTAGGTTTCAACGTTAGTAATAACGTCTTCTTCAGATCCTGCAAAAAGCTAATATTATAATGTGTTAGTAAATTATATTAAATATGGTCATCCTACAGGATGCAACGTGTAGTACTTACATAAAATATTATTTAAATGTTTGCCTAAATCAATCCATGTCCTAAGTCTAGTCACACGACGAGGCCCATACAACGGGCTTAAAGTGAATTTGCTACAGCTTGTTTAATAGAAGTGACAAAACCTTATGGTTATGCATCAAGTTTTACAAAGTTGACTTAGGACATGGCTTGTTTTAGGCAAACATTTAAATAATAATTTATGTACGTACTACACGTTGCATCCTGTAGGATGACCATATCTAATACAATTTACTAGCACATTATAGTATTAACTTTTTGCAGGTTCTGAAGGAGACGTTGTTACTAACGTTGAAACCTATGTAAACGATAAAGTTAACCTGCAACTGTAGACTGTATATTCTTATATTCCAAAAATGTCCTTCGTAGCTTGTCTGTAATAAACAATTGAAATCTGCTCTTTCTTTTTGAATCACCCTGTACAACTGTAGGTCTCAGTCCCCCTACATAAAAAGTTGTAACATGTGTCGTTCCATAATCTATCGGAAGATGGATGTATGGGTATTGTAAATAAGTCATTTTGTGTCATTTAAAGGAAAGCTTAACATAAAAAAGCCAATCGATACATAGCGATACTGCCGTTATCGATACATTTTTCCGCTACTGACGCTATTTCTATACAGTATTAAATATTGATTCCGCGACAAAAAGTCTTGTTGAATCCAATAAGTGACCTCATCTAGTCTATACGCTTAATGGGGCACAGACAAAATGACACTGTGGCTAAAGCTTCGGCTGTAGAATTAAACCACTTAATTCGCTACCAGCTTCAGTGTGTATGATAAAAAATTCGTATCTGCGTGTCAGTAACTTCCTCTTTTGAATGCATACTCGTTGATTTTAGGGAATAAGAGAAAATCACAGAATGCCAGATTTCTATTGAACTGGTCTTTTCGGCTAGGGTAAGACATCCTGTACAGAAGGCTCCTTGGTTCTCTAGGATGGGTTTGGTCGTCGGACTGACAGTCTTCCAACAGAAGAAATTAAACAAGTTTAATAAGTCTGCAGATCAGTCTCGTATATCAGATACATTAAGTGGAAGACAAACTAGGCAAGGAAAAATCATAAACTGTTTGATCCTAGCTGCCTGGAACGTGCAAAAGCGTAAACCGGTCAGGGGCTGCTGCGGCAGTAGCTTCAGAGATAACATGTAATACGGGTGTAACGGCATTCCAGCCAACTAGATGGCTAGGCGAAAGAGTATGCGGAGCACATACGAACACAGCAGTATTCTACGAAGGAGGGCCTGAAAAACAATTTGTGACCGGTTTTACAGTCGTTAAGTGCATGGCAAACCAAGTAAAGGATTTTTGAGCTGTGTGCAAGCATTTTTCATACATCACAACCAAGCAGAAAAGTATGAAATGTCCTTAATCAGTGTTCATTCCCCTCCTGACGGCAAGACAGGTGACGAAAAATAAGAATTTTATGAAGAGTAATATTGTGTTCACGAGCAACCGAAAAGGAACAAACATATGCTTCCTAGGCTGTTTTAGCGCAACAGCAGTCAAAGAAAATATATTATCCGACTATAGGAACACAGCATGAACGAAGAAATTAACGATAATGGCTTCAGGATGGTAACATTAGCCGCTACAAAGAACGTGGTTATCAGCTCAACCATATTCCTATATGAGAAAATTCATCCAGGAAAACCGTCAGTCAGATAGGTCATGTAATGATAGACGTGCAGCAAAGGCAGCCAGCGACAGATGTCATATTCTGACGAGGATCAGAGTGTGGAAGAGACCATTTCTTGTAGCAAGCAAAACAGACCTAGAAAAGTTCAGGTTTGTTGACAAAACAAAGAATGGAAACCCAGCTTCTGACGTAGCAAAACTAAAAAGTGAAGATAAACATGAAGAATTTGTGTTAGAAATAGATAATCGTTTGGATGTACAAAAAATGTGGATCTTGAAGAACACCTGGAGACAGTGTGACACACTGTGAAGTCATCCGTGACAGACGCCCCGAATGAAGTGCTGGGCATAAAGCAAAAACGGTTTGGCGAAGAAGATGTTTCAATGAGGGTCGCAGTGGTGTAGTTAACAAAAGGAAGAAAGCACGTGAGTTCTGGCTACAGGATACAGATAATGAATCACTTACCAAGGACGCTGAGAGACATCAAGAGTACTGATAACTGAAAAGAGAAATTACATGACAATAATTCTTGAATTACCCAGGTCAATTTACTGAACATCGGATTCGGAGTCCTTCCTAGAATAGTTTTAGAAAAGCTAAAATCATACACAGGAAAGATCATTGGAGAGTATCGGACTGGATTCCGTTCAAACCGTTCAGCTGTTACCATTGTTTTCAATCTTAAATAAATTCATAAGAAATATTGGGAAAGAGACAAGTATAAAAGATTTTATAACGTACATATACTCTCCGCTGTATGAAAAGGTTTTTTATGGGAGGTGTACCTAATTTCCATAATTAATTTAAAAAAACGTCGAATCCGAAGATCAGTGCTTACTGATAGAATATAAATAGTTATAGCCTGCTCGTTATCGCAAGAGCGTCTATTATGTACAGCGATCGAAATGTAAAAAAAAAAGGTAATAAGTAAAATTTTCACTGTAGTTAGGCGTAATTTTTTATACAGAAATTGCGTGAACGAATTTACATTGCAGAAAAAAACGGAGGCCAGCAGCAGAGACAGCAAAAGTTACATTTGGTAAATAATTGTAACGACGTTGAAATCACGTAAATACTCGGCAAGAACGGTAATGCAGCAACTGCGAGCTTAGATGTAGCAAACACGTGTAACATGAACAGTAAAGACGCTAATTTGGAATGCAATGATATTGGTTATAATTACAATCACCAATAACTTGCAATGACTAGCAACACTTTATAGGAACTCACGATAGTGGTTTCTGTTTGAATGTTTGCATAACTGTGACCATTTTTAATTACTGCTCTTTGCTAATTGCTTTTCAAGTGATGCCGTAAAAAGTTTAGTTCATGGCAACAAGTCAACTATTATATGTCAATGTTAATGTTACGTAGGAATATGCACACATCATTTCCAAAATTACTTTGGCTACAAAAGAGCTAGCATACTTTTCTCATAGAAATACGAACTGCATTTAAACCACTTCCAGTTTGAAATTGTGTGCAGTAGTAATGCAACACTATATAAACGACTATAGTTCCTACTGCTTGGTTGAAAATCAGCTGTTAATTTAACTGAGTCTGTTCTCTTTTAACTTTCTCGGAAAATATAGTGAAGAGCCTGCTGATGTTTAACCACTTGGGTCAATAAAGTTTCACTTGCAAAATTTATGCTTTAACTAAACAGTCTTTAATGTTCCAAGAAAGTTGCTATTGCGCTGGCATGTCTATTACACAGCTACAAAAATACTGGCTGGATCTTGCTTTACGATGAGCTGAGCTGCTTATTATGACATTCATTAGTGGCAACTGGCTCCTTGATTGACTCCAAAATCTTCTTGCAGCCGTGTAATGTGCCCATACACGTGCTCGCTAACTTATAATTTGACTTGCCACATACTCTAACGTCTTTCGAGTACATCCAGGGTAGCAGTCGAACATTTTCTGTATCCAGAAAGGCCCGTACAGGACCTGCAACATGCGGTCGTGCATTATCCTGCTGAAACGTAGGGTTTCGCAGGGATCGAATGAAGGATAGAGCCACGGGTCGTAACACATCTACAATGTAACGTCCACTGTTCAAAGTGCCGTCAATGCGAACAAGAGGTGACCGACGGCAAACACGGATGCGACCATCATGATGCTGTAAACAGAACCTGGATTCATCCGAAAAACTGACGTTTTGCCATTCGTGCACCCACGTTCGTCGTTGACTACACCATCGCAGGCGCGTCAAAGGTAACTGCAGCCATGGTTTCCGAGCTGATAGTCCATGCTGCGGCAAACGTCGTCGAACTGTTCGTGCAGATGGTTGTTGTCTTGCAAACGTCCCCATCTGTTTATTCAGGGATCGAGACGTGGCTGCACGAAACGTTACAGCCATGCGGATAAGATGCCTGTCATCTCGACTGCTAGTGATACGAAGCCGTTGGGATCCAGCAGGGCGTTCCGTATTACCCTCCTGAACCCACCGATTCCATATTCTGCTAACAGTCATTGGATCTCGACCAACGCGAGCAGCAACGCCTCGATACGATAAACCACAATCGCGATAGTCTACAATCCGACGTTTATCAAAGTCGGAAACGTGATGGTACGCATTTCTCCTCCTTACACGAGGCATCACAACAACGTTTCACCAGGCAACGCCGGTCAACTGCTGTTTGTGTATGAGAAATCGGTTGGAAACTTTCCTCATATCAGCACGTTGTAGGTGTCGCCACCGGCGCCAACCTTGTGTGAATGCTCTGAAAAGCTAATCATTTGCATATCACAGCATCTTCTTTCTGTCGGTTAAATTTCGCGTCTGTAGCACGTCATCTTCGTGGTGTAGCAATTTTTATGGCCATTAGTGTAAATTTCAACTTGTTGCGACTACACGTTTCTGAGAAAAATGGAGTTTAACGCTCGGACAGACAGACGGACGGACAAAAAAGTGGTCCTATAAGGGCTCCATTTTTACCGACTAATGTACGAACCTTAAAACCACAACACTGCATGTTGTACCACCATACAGCAAGACCTTCAGAGGTGGTGGGCCAGATTGCTGTACGCACCGGTACCTCTAATACCCAGTAGCACGTCCTCTTGCATTGATGCATGCCTGTATTCGTCGTGGTATGCTATCCACATGCTCATCAAGGCACTGTTGGTCCAGATTGTCCCACTCCTCAGCGGCGATTCAGCGTAGATCCCTCAGAGAGGGCCGGCCCGATTGGCCGAGCGGTTCTAGGCGCTACAGTCTGGAACCGCGCGACCGCTACGGTCGCAGGTTCGAATCCTGTCTCGGGCATGGATGTGTGTGATCTCGTTAGGTTAGTTAGGTTTAAGTAGTTCTAAGTTCTAGGGGACTGATGACCTCAGAAGTTAAGTGCCATAGTGCTCAGAGCCATTTGAACCATTTGAACCCTCAGAGAGGTTGGCGGGTCACGTCGTCCATAAAGAGCCCTTTTCAATCTATCCCAGGCATGTTCGACAGAGTTCATGTCTGGAGAACATGCTGGCCACTCTAGTCGAGCGATGTCGTATTCCCGAAGGAAGTCATTCACAAGATGTGCACGACGGGGGCGCGGAATGACGTCCAGGAAGACGAATGGCTCGCCAATATGCTGCCGATATGGTTGCAGTATCGGTCGGAGGATGGCATTCACGTATCGTACAGCCGTTGCGGCGCCTTCCATGACCACCAGCGGCGGACGTCGGCCCCACGTAATGCCACTGCTAAACAGCAGGGAGCCGCTCCTTGCTGTATTCGCTGGACAGTGTGTCTAAGGCGTTCAGCCTCACCGGATGCCTCCAAAGACGTCTCCGACGATTGTCTGGTTGAAGGCATATGCGACACTCATCGATGAAGAGAACGTGATGCCAATCCTGAGCGGTCCATTCGGCATGTTGTTGGGCCCATCTCTGCCGCACTGCATGGTGTCGTGGTTGCAAAGATTGACCTCGCCATGGATGTCGGGAGTGAAGTTGCGCATCATGCAGCCTATTGCGCACACGACGTCCTGTGGCTGCACGAAGAGCATTATTCAACATGATGGCGGTGCTCTTTGCGTTCCTCCGAGCCATAATTCGTAGGTAACGGTCATCAAACTGCAGTTGTAGCCCTTGGGCGGCCTGAGCGAGGCATGTCATCGACAGTTCCTGTCTCTCTATCTCATGTCCGAACAACATCACTTTGGTTCACTCCGAGACGCCTGGACACTTCCCTTGTTGAGAGCCCTTCGTGCCACAAGGTAACAATGCGGACGCGATCGAACCGCGGTATTGACCGTCTAGGCATGGTTGATCTACAGACAACACGAGCCGTGTACCTCTTTCCTGGTGGAATGACTGGAATTGATCGACTGTCGGATCCCCTCCATCTAAAAAAAGTGGCTCTGGGCACTATGGGAGTTATCATCTGAGGTCATCAGTCCCCTAGAACTTAGAAGTACTTATACCTAACTAGCCGAGGCAGGATTCGAACCTGCGACCGTAGCGGTCTCTCGGTTCCAGACTGAAGCTCCTAGAGCCGCTCGGCCACCCCGGCCGGCCCCCCTCCACCTAATAGGAGCTGTACATGCATGGTTGTTTACATCTGCGGGCGGGTTTAGTGTCATCTCCGAACAGTCAAAGGGAGTGTTTCTGTGATACAATATCCACGGTTAACGTCTGTCTTGCCGAGTTCTGGGAGCCGGTATGATACAAAACTTTTTTTGATGTGTGTACATTCAAGTTGGCTTTGTTGTGGTCTTCAGTCCAAAGGCTGATTTACTCTGTCCTGTGGAAGCCTCTTCATCTCAGAGTAGCTACTACAGCCTACATCCTTCTGAATCTGCTTACTGTATTCAACTCTTTGTCTCCCTCTACGATTTTTACTCCCCAAGCTTCCCTCCAGTACTAAATTGGGGATCCTTTGATGCCTCAGAATGTGTCCAATCAACTGATCCCTTCTTCTAGACGGGTTGCGCCACAAATCTCTCTTCTCCCCAAGTCTAATCAGTACCTCCTAATTAGTTAAGTGATCTACCCATCTAATTTTCAGCATTCTTTTGTAGCGCCACGTTTCAAGAGCTTCTATTGTCTTCTTGTCTAAACTGTTTATCGTCCATGTTTCACTACGATTCATGGCTACACGCCGTACAAATACTCTCGTAGCGGAATTCCTGACACTTGCCATCTACTATGCTGTTGTACACCCCATTGTGGTATGTGGTACAGAAAAATGGACAAAAGGGATATGCGGTGAGAAAAATCTGGGGGCCGGCCAGAAATGGAGATTCTTGGAGGTCAAGAAAGGGTAATGTAATTCATGAGATCGTTCACTAGCCGACAATGTTCTAGAATATCAAAGCAGGAGACGACTTCAACGGACAGTGTAACTAACCTGTTTCTACGGGTTATTTCCTACGGCCGCAGGTTCGAATCCTGCCTCGGGCATGGATGTGTGTGATGTCCTTAGATTAGTTAGGTTTAAGTAGTTCTAAGTTCTAGGGGACTGATGACCACAGTAGTTAAGTCCCATAGTGCTCAGAGCCATTTGAACCAAATCTACGGGTTATTACGTTATTATTGGGAATGTAAATACTTATTGCTTGTGAAGTTAACGTGTGAAGATTAGGGTCGCCACCTACTCTAACCATACAACTAATCGAATGTTTGGTCGAGTCGGAAAATAAATTAATTTGATCACAGACCAAAAACTCACAAAAATGCATACGTTGTGATGTCGCTCATAGCGAATACGATGTAATTAATAGTATTTCCCGTGCACTGTTCACGACAATAAAACATTTAAAATAAAATAGAAAATGCGTGAACACTGCAACACACCTGAAAATAAGACTTAATCTAAAGCATTGGTTATAAAATACAAGGGGAGACTAATCACTGGACCTGTGCGCAAGGAAACGCGTTGGATGTGCTAACGGGAAAGCTACGAGGTGAGCGGCTTAGGTGCTAAAACGTAATCTCGGAACACAAGAGAAAATTGTAGATAAAATCATTTATTCCTAAGATAAGGATGTGAGGCATGTACACAATTCCTGATAACATTAATCCCTAAAACATTAAAGAAAAGCGTCGATACGTTCACCGCTTATAATCTACAACTAAATTCATTGGTGTGAATCATTCATACAACTGCTGTTGCCTGATAACTGATCGCAATAACTCGTGAAACGGTACGCGTTTCGCAGTACACCTGCGTGCCCGCGTGGTTTGTGGAGACACAATTTCTAGGTATCGTGGCCAAGTTGCAACAATATCACGTCACACAATCATGAACAGTTAACACTCTTTAAAACAAACATGAGATTGGACAGTTAGTGATGACGGTAGCCCAACAAACTCTAATGTTCAACCACGTGGTTGGCACCCCCCGGACGAAAGATATATAAAGCAAGGAAAATTTCCGACAAGGCAAAGCTATTAATTTTTAGAAAAATAAAAGCTTATACAGGCACAGCTGAAGGCAAACAGACATTCATACAGAAGCGAGTGCTCACTTCTTATCGACACCTTTGTGTGGCGCTCTTCCGATGGATCCAAGTCTGGTATAGAAATTTACTAAAAGAAAAATTTGCCAAAGTTTTGCATTCCTCGCTGCGACAAGGCAACGCAATCTTTCAGAGTTGAAAAGCGAGACCAAAAGCTAACAGCTCTCCCCTCGCCAAGTAACAACGCGCCACGCGGTCAGTCTAACTCACCCTTCTTCGACTGGAGCACAGCTGTGGACGCTTCCCGTACCGGCGGCAGACTGCCTCCCTTTTTCTTCTTCAGCCCCTTACACGCTCCGCGTGGCCCGGAAAACCCAAAGATGCCCTTTCCGCCACCAACCTAAGGCAGGTGGATTTCTCACAAGCAGCGAAAACCTCTTTGCCTACTTGACTACTACGAGAGTTGGCTATTCTGTACAACTGCTGCTGAATCTGTACGACTTTCTGCAGCAGACTACGTCACCGTCTAGCAACGTGACACACAACCACATTAATTCAATCACACCACTATGATAATTATGAGAAAAGAGAAACAAGGAAGGAAAGAGAAATACTAGTGAAAATGGGCTACCGGACTAATGAAAGGTGACTACAGGACCCTTTCAACAGGTCATGTAATTCGTGTACCAGAAGCCTGGCTTCCTAAGCAACCTTTTATTGCTCGCACTACAAGACGATACTGGGTAGGCTAAGAATCGTTTGAGAAGACGACGTAAAAAAAGATGCGGATGCTCTGAATGTAGTGAACTGGGAGGAAACAACAATAGGCAGAATCCAGCGGAGATTGATTGTTGAGAGAGCGCGGGGGCTACGGCAGAGATGACCGCTGGTTAAGTAAATGAATGTGTCGGTAATGCATCATTGTCATAAGTTGGTTACAGTTTAATAAACTTATTGTAATGATCTGCATAATGTTACTTCACACGTCATGTGCCTGTACTATTCTGATCGGGTTGGTTTTTACGTCCGCATAAGCCACAACTTTAGATACCAACATTTGCAGCGTTGAGAAAACTCGTTATTATATGAAACACTTCTTTCACGGGGTAAAATGTCATACTGTATTATTCGTTCACTTTGTAAACTAGTCGGAACGGATATAGATGTTTCTCAGAAGAGAGACTGTTTTGACATTTGAAGTTAAAGTTAATATTTACCGGTATCATTTTAGTGAGGAGAGAAGTTAAAAACTGTACTGTTTGTGTATTTATGTGTGTGTGTGTTTGTGTGTGTGTGTTTACTACTTCCGTAATTGTGCACATCGGCACCGCGTTAATCACCCCTTTAGAAAAACCTAAGGGAAGTGAAAGGGGCGGTACGGCGAGCTCGTATTTCGTCGGCGTCTTTTTAAGTCGACTTCTTGCGAAAGTTCCCTGCGGAATAGCTGTCACCGCGTGTTAAATATCTGAACTGCTTTCGTCTGGCTTATAAATGCTCTGCAGGGCAATGAGGCGTGGAAAATTGCAGAGTGTTATCGAAGTGTGCTGAGTGCTGGCTCTGCGAAGAAAATCGAATAGAGTGGGACACGGAAGGTCCAGGAAATGAGATTCCGATCATACTGCAATTACACTCCGCCACGTGAATGGTTGGCACTTAACGGTGTATGCAGATAGGTGGCTTCTTTGACTTGATAACGTTAGATTAGGCCATGTGGGATGTCAATGCAAAAAACATGCACACATTTGCCCTGATGACAGACGACGTTCCAGCTAATAGGCCAATCAGGGACCGAGGTGAATTCTTTTTAGGGGCGTGAGAATGAGTTGCCGGGCACTCACAAAAACTCACTCAAGTCCATCCTCTTCCGGACGCTGATTGCACGCTTGTAACAAGGAAGCTTCATTTAAAGTGCAATCAGTTTTGCTGGGGCTTAAGACCGTAACGAGAATGACAGTGTTATGGGCATGTTGTACCTACAAGTGCCAGCCAGGCAGTTGTTTGGTGAGCGACATGGGACTGAATGACTACGAAGCCTTACAAGCCTGGTCGCTCAATTTGTCAACATACACTTTACGGAGTTGCTGACACCACATTCTAATGATGATGATGTTGTTGGTGGTGATGTTGGTGGCGATGATGTGGTGACGGAAGTGGTAGAGGTTATGCTCATAATCTGGTAGAAAATATAGAATATGCTGCAAAGGTGGACTATGGAAAGTGAGTCCCACTGATATGCTGCTGCCGCGATATGTTTTAGACAATCAGATATTTGTAGAAGTATAAACTGGAAGTATTTGAAATGTGGTTCAATCGAAGAATGTTAAGAAACAAGTGGTCAGATGAAGTACGAGATGAAGAAGTACTAAAAATAAAATGTAAGGAAAGAAGTTTTATACAAGATCCTTCCCAGAAGGATGGCGAGACATCTGTCAACCAGCACGGATTGAGTTATTATCGTTCTTGTGAAACACAACTGGCTCTTCATTCACGCGAATTAATGAGTGCTATCAACGAGGATCTCCAGTAGATTCCGTAGTTCCAGATCTCCCAGAATGCGAGCGTTTGGACTATCATCCTAGTTTTGTGATTGCATTCGTGATTTCCTGGAAGATTATTATTAACAGTAATTTACGGAAGTCATGTAGTGATATCTGGGGTTCCACAAGGAAATGTTGTGGTCTCTCTATATAAACTATTTAGTAGACAATCTGAGCAGTCTTCATAGACTTCATAGACACTGGCTGCTTCAGAAAACTGACGAAAGAGGATGAGTTGAGTAGTTGGCACTATTTTCTGTTGCCACTCAGAATGGCTGTTCCTAACTAGTTATAAGCGAACTCTTTTACAGATCTCTTAGCTAAGTTGCCTTTAGGTGGCTGGTCCTAACGACCAGCTACCTCCCACGAGAAGTATCCTTCCACTCATGGCTTTCTTCGTCATATAGAGAAACGTAGCTAATGGTCACCACCACCACCACCTAGGCGAAAAAAATTTATAAACGGTATAGAATTAAATACAATTCTTCTGGGATTGTGACCGCACAGACAATGTATAACACTTCCGACGTTTCGGCCACTGTTGCAGATGGCCTTCCTCACGATATTTTTTCTCACTGTCGAATGAGAGAAGTTTTGGTTCTAATATACTGACGGAAGAGACTGTTATCGAGTTCGAAAAAGGAGGAAGGATTTTGTAAACTTTCTTCATTAAGGAAATCAGACGTTCCGCCAGTGGAAAGCAAATAACAATCAAGAACGCCCATTTCCATCACTGAAAGTAATTAATGAAAACATCAATAAATGACGTCTGACAGCCCTCCTCCTCATTCTCAGAAGTTCATAAACTTTCTCCGCTTATATATATCAACTGCAGCCTTTCTCATTCAGCAATCAGCAAAAAGAGCCTCAGGAAGGCCATTTGCAACAGTGGCCGGAGGGTTGGAAGTTTATACATTGACAGTGTGGTCACATACCCAGAAGAATTTTGTTCACTGAATGGAATTCCATGAAGATAAAAGTCATCCAATAATAGTCCCATGCGTAACGAGTAACATGATCTGATTTTGCTTCAGGGAACTCCTGTAAAACTAACAGTTTTAGCCGACCGCTCTAGCCGAGCGGTTCTAGGCACTTCATATCCGAACCGCGCTGCTGCTACGGTCGCAGATTCGAATCCTGCCTCGGGCATGGATATGTGTGCTGTGCTTAGGTTTGTTAGGTTTAAGTAGTTCTAAGTCCAGGGGACTGATGACCTCAGATGCTAAGTGACATAGTGCTTAGAGCCATTTGAACCATAACAGTTTTAACACTTTGTAATTAGCAACTTATTCGCTAAACAATACATCACCATTTCCCGTTGTTATTGTTGTGGTCTTCAGTCCAGAGACTGGTTTGATACATGTCTCCATGCTACTCTATCCTGTGCAAAGCTTCTTCATCTCCTAGTACCTACCGCAACCTACATCCTTCTGAATCTGTTTAGTGTATTCATCTCTTGGGCTGCCTCTACGAATGTTAACCTCTACGCTGCCCTCCAATACCAAATTGGGGATCCCTTGATGCCTCAGAATACGTCTACAAAACGATCCCTTCTTCTACTCAAGTTGTGACACAAATTCCCCTTCTCCCTAATTCTATTCAATACCTCCTCATTAGTTATTTAATCTACCAATCTAATCTTCGGCATTCTTCTGTAGCACCACATTTCGAAAGCTTCTATTCTCTTCTTGTCTAAACTATTTATGGCCCATGTTTCACTTCCATACATGGCTACACTCCATACAAATACTTTCAGAAACGACTTCCTGACACTTAAATCTATACTCGATGTTAACAAATTCCTCTTCTTCAGAAACGCTTTCCTTGCCATTGCCAGGCTACATTTTGTATCCTCTCTACTTCGACCATCATCTGTTATTTTGTTCCCCAAATAGCAAAACTCATTTACTGCTTTTAGCATCTCATTTCTTAATCTAGTTCCTTCAGCATCACCCGTTCTAATTAGACTACATTCCATTATCCTCGTTTTTCTTTTGTTAATGTTCATCTTATATCCTCCTTTGAAGACACTGTCCATTCCGTTCAACTGCTCTTCCAGATCCTTTTACAATGTCATCGGCAAACCTCAAAATTGTTATTTCTTCTCCGTGGATTTTAATTCCTTCTGCGAATTTTTCTTTTGTTTCCATTACTGATTGCTCAATATACAGGTTGAATAACATCATGGATAGACTACAACCCTGTCTCACTCCCATTCCAACCACTGCTCCCCTTTCATGTCCCTCGACTCTTATAACTGCCATCTGGTTTCTGTACAAATTGTAAATAGCCTTTCGCTCCCTGTATTTTACCCCTGCCACCTTCAGGATTTGAAAGAGAGTAAGTCAACATTGTCAAAAGCTTTCTCTAAGTCTACAAATGCTAGAAACGGAGGTTTGCCTTTCCTTAATCTATGTTCTAAGATAAGTCGTGGGGTCAGTATTGCCTCACGTGTTCCAACATTTCTACGGTATCCAAACTGATCTTCCTGGAGGTCGGCTTCTACCAGTTTTTCCATTCGCTTGTAAATAATTCGTGTTAGAATTTTGCAGCCATGGCTTATTAAACTGATGGTTTGGTAATTTTCACATCTGTCAACACGTGTTTTCTTTGGGATTGGAATTTTTAATCTTCTTGAAGTCTGAGGGAATTTCGCCTGTCTCATACATCTTGCTCACCAGATGGTAGAGTTTTGTCATGGCTTGCTCTGCCAAGGATATCAGACGTTCTAGTGGAATGTTGTCTACTCCCGGGGCCTTGTTTCGACTTAGGCCTTTCAGTGCTCTGTCAAACTCTTGACGCAGTATCATATCTCCCATTTCATCTTCATCTATATCCTGTTCCATTTCCATAATATTGTTCTCAAGAATATCGCCATTGTATAGACCCTCTCTACACTCCTTCCACCTTTCTTCTTTCCCTTCTTTGCTTAGAACTGGGTTTCCATCTGAGCTGTTGATATTCATACAAGTGGTTCTCTTTTCTCCAAAGGTCTCTTTAATTTTCCTGTAGGCAGTATCTATCTTACCGCTACTGATATATGCCTCAACATCCTTACATTTGTCCTCTAGCCATCCCTGCTTAGCCATTTTGCACTTCCTATCGATCTCATTTTTGAGACGTTTGTATCCCTTTTTGCCTGCTTCATTTGCTAAATGTTTGTATTTTCTCCTTTCATCAATTAAATTTAATATATATGTTCTGTTACTCAAGAATTTCTATTTCCTATTTCATTTCGCGTATGAAACCGTATATTTTGGCCTTATAATTGTGTTAAAATCACTCCCTTGTCGGGTGTCATACAAGAAACTTAACTACACACTGACTACACTGGTCAGTCGGACAGGCCGCGGAATGTTTAAGAAACACAGCAGTGGTAAGGCGTTATACAGTAGGCAAAATGGCAACGTTAGCGGAAACAACGACGTATCGTTTCCAGTAATGGAATCGGAAAACTTGTAAGGCGATGTACGATAGGATTTATTACAACTAGTACAGACAGCTAGATAATGAGCCATTTTATTCGTTGTGGTGCATTTCTATCCGTTGAGGTCGCGTGATGCCTTCCACAGAGCTTGCATGGGACGGTATATCTGCGTAAATATTCCTGAAATGTTGGAGACAGCTCAGCACTGAAATCCGTATTCCTCGTGACATTGTCGCAAAACTCTGCTCTTACAGGCACGGACAGGAATGGCTACAGGCGGTGTGTAAGAGTTATACTTTCTATTACCTGTCGCCGGGTTTACTTCCTGACAAGGACGAGAGGTTTTTTTCATGCTGTGTTTTATTTATTTATTTGTTTTTTAAATTCAGCAGCGTCTTCCATCTTCAATTCCTCTTTGTGCTTTATAAATTTTATTTATTGATTGATTTATTTAACCTGGCAAGATTAGGGCCATCAGGACCTCTCTTACATCTAACCAGGCATTCTACTTATTTTACGTTCATATGTTTTAGTAGGCCTTTTAAACTACATATGGTACAAAAAGTGAAGTAAACAATTACAAAGGGACACCTGGAAAAATACATACATATGGAGTTTATATTCTAGATCATAAGTACTGTTTTAATTAGACATGATGGTACACTTCAACTTTTTTGTGTTTTTACCAATGCTGTAATAATTTATAGGTTTCATACAATCTCTAAGACATTACTTATTATCACCACAAATGATGTCTCCCCTGGAATTGTTACTTACTCTGCTACTCCTTCTTACCTAGGACACAGGAATATAATTACTTTGGATATTCACATTCCTTTTTTTTCCTATTGTGACGTCCGTTGGGATTCGTTACGTCATATACAAAGGAAATTACATATATATTTTATATATTTTTATTTTTAATTTATCAGCATGCTTATCACTTTTACTTACGTGCATAAGTAAATATGAGACGGGTTCTTGAAGGGCCTCAGTTATTAATGTACCAACTTAAGATTTTGAACGTGATGACTAAAACATAGTTGCCGTTACCTGAATTGAATGTAATTTTGTTAATTTCTGTTTATTGATTGCAAAGCAAGGCTTGAGAGAATTTCGATTGTTGCCGTGGAGCGGCCAAGATAAAACTTACCGAACTCATGGAATCTGTATAGTTAAAAAACATGAACTTTAACGTAAATTAATTATGTGTTGCAATTTAAAAAGGTTCTTATAACGAAATCTCTCGCATTTACAGTTACTGTTAACACTGAAAAATAAATTAATACTTCGGCGCGTAATGGCCGACCAGACGCTGCATCGGGAGATGACCTTCTCGCAGCGCAAATTACTGAAAAAATACTTTTAAAAATAATTAGCCACTGCGAGCATTTGAGGTGACAACTATTACAAAGAAATTCATTTTGTAATAATAATAACAAGTTTATTTTAGCAATAAATACGAATAACTTACATAAAATATGAGTAGCCGCTCAAAGGCTGCCTTCCGTATAGCGAAACAAAACAGTGTGTGTGTCCCACAAAGTACGTCCTTCCTCCTCGGCCGTACAATCGCGTCTCTTTCGATCCTTTTTTATTTTCATAGACATTAAATAAAGATGCTATCGCTGCTTATCAGTTGTTTCAAATCATTAACTATATCTTTTACTCTAATTATATTCATAAAATACGTAAACTACGATTTACAACCGCTAAAAATGTCAATATTTATGTGACGTACCGTCACACCGCTTACATCAATATCACTTTCCAGTCTCAGTTCGGCAGTGAGCAGTTGCAGTGGATAACCTCCTTAATGTTTTTCTCCTTCAAACAGTCTGATTTAAGTATTTTACATTTTCCGTCTGTGACGTTCTGGAATAGTTACGTCACGTTTGTACGCACTTGTCAAACGCAGGCTGTTTAGAGAACGTTCTCACGACCCAGCCTTTCCGTATTCTGCTTCACTTGGTCCCTACAATACGGTGAAATTGTGGGTCTGTAAAGTTTCTTCGAAACACCCGAAATTTTTTTGATTGACCCAGGGTTTCGTTTAGGCTTTCGAACAGCTACTTACTGGCATTCATTTTAAGTGAATACTGTCTACAAGTTTCGTAGTAACGGTAAAGACGAGTATTGTCCAGTGTTAAAATTCATTCCTGTTTGTAGTTCATATGAACTCCACAACAACATGAAAACCTTTTATAATAGGGTTGAAGAATATGACACGTTCGGTAGTGAAGCCACTTTATAAAAAGGGAGACAGGGATAATGTTGACAATTATAGACCTATTTCTATGCCATCGGTGTTTGCTAAAGTTATTGAGAGAGTTGTATATACAAGGTTACTGCAGCATTTAAATTCACATAATTTGCTGTCAAATGTACAGTTTGGTTTTAGAAATGGCTTAACAACTGAAAATGCTATAGACTCTTTTCTCTGTGAGGTTTTGGACGGATTAAATAAAAGGTTGCGAACGTTAGGTGTTTTCTTTGATTTAACGAAGGCTTTTGACTGTGTTGACCACAAAATATTACTGCAGAAGTTGGAACATTATGGAGTAAGGGGAGTAGCTTACAATTGGTTCGCCTCCTACTTTAAGAACAGAAAGCAGAAGGTAATCCTCCGCAATATTGAGAGTGGTAATGATGTTCAGTCCCAATGGGGCACTGTTAAATGGGGCGTTCCCCAAGGGTCGGTGCTGGGGCCACTGCTGTTCCTTATTTATGTAAATGATATGCCTTCTAGTATTACAGGTGATTCAAAAATATTTCTGTTTGCTGATGACACCACCTTGGTAGTGAAGGATCTTGTGTGTAATATTGAAACATAATCAAATAATGTAGTTCATGATATAAGTTCGTGGCTTGTGGAAAATATTTTGATGCTAAATCACAGTAAGACTCAGTTTTTACAGTTTCTAACCCACAATTCAACAAGAACTGACATTTTAATCAGACAGGATGGGCATGTTATAAGCGAGACGGAACAGTTCAAGTTCCTAGGCGTACAGATAGATAGTAAGCTGTTGTGGAAAGCCCATGTTCAGGATCTTGTTCAGAAACTAAATGCCGCTTTATTTACCATTAGAACAGTATCTGAAATAAGTGACATTTCAACACGAAAAGTAGTATACTTCGCATATTTTCATACGCTTATGTCATATGGTATTATTTTTTGGGGTAATTCTTCTGATTCAAAAAGGGTATTTTTGGCTCAAAAACGGGCTGTTCGAGCTATGTATGGTGTAAGTTCGAAAACCTCTTGTCGACCCCTATTCAATAGTCTGGGAATTTTGACATTGCCCTCATAGTATGTATTTTCTTTAATGTCGTTTGTTGTTAGCAATATTAGCTTATTCCCAAGAGTTAGCAGCTTTCACTCAGTTAATACTAGGCAGAAATCAAATCTGCATGTGGAATGCACTTCCTTGACTCTTGTGCAGAAAGGAGTGCAGTATTCTGCTGCATCCATTTTCAATAAGCTACCACAAGAACTCAAAAATCTTAGCAGTAGCCCAAACACTTTTAAGTCTAAACTGAAGAGTTTCCTCATGGCTCACTCCTTCTATTCTGTCGAGGAGCTCCTGGAAGAGATACAAAATTAAGCAAATTCCAGTGTACATTTTTGATTTTCTTTATTTAAACTAACGACTTGTCGCCTGAATATGTTTCTTATATTTCATTTTATCTGTTTCTACAATCGTGTTATAATTTCATGTATTGACTCGTTCCATGACCATGGAGACTTCTCCTAAATGTGGTCCCACGGAACAATAAATAAATAAATAAAAAATAAATAAAACAAGACGTAGATTCGTGAGTCTGTTGAGACATCAAGCATATCACACGAAAGCGCACGAAGGAATTGACTATCGCGTTTGTTGACTGCAGAGCAAAAGCATCCGAAAAAGATCTTACAATGATTTTTTAAAACATTGGAGGGTAATGTGAAGGAATTATGGCATCTTTATAGGCTGGAAACGAAACAAAGGTCAAGCGGAACTGTTTCCTTAATGAATTTTGCGCTGATTTGCATACCTTATGGGACTAGCATTTCTGGAAAAAAGACATAGTGGAGACATAGCTTACACCCAAACCTCCAGATGCCAGACACTTAGATCGATACCAGATGTTTTGTGTCGATAGAGTATCAACAAAAACTCCGATTTAGTCGTACTATGTCCTGTTGTCGGGCAGAACGGGCGTCAACGTTAATTAAAGGTCACACCAGAACTACGGAGCACAAGAAAAGCATAACTGCGAATAATCAATACGCATAGCTTCCGCGTGGAAGTTGGTAGAACGTTAGATCGTCGTATCCAGGGTCAAAGGTCCTAGGTTCGTACCCCAATCATGACAATTTTTTAAATGTATTCTGCGTGAAAGTTTTATATGGGACTATTAATACTTCCGCAAATGTGGTGCAATGTTTAGCATTTGACGATACCACTATGGTTCCAGTATATTAGGACATGTTTTTTATAAAACGTATCTGAAGACGGCCATTGATGACCGAAACCAGTAGTCTGAGTACCTACAAGTTTGTGACCTTAGACGTGAAATAAATGAAATTTATACTGTATTTGATACAGTCCCACACTGCCATTTAGCGAAAAAAATACGAACTTACTTAGTATCGGACCAGACTTGTGACATACTTACAGACAGAACTCATCAAATTGCTCTTCCGGAACAAAATCGACAGACGTAAAGGTAATTTCCGCGGTACTCCAATGATCTGTGATATGACCGCTACTGTTTACAGTGTATATAAATGATCTGGTAGAAATCATCTGAAGCTCTCTGAGATTGTTCGCAGATGAACACCAGAAGACAATATCTACTTGCAAATTGACCTACCAAGGATTGATGAGTGGTGCAAGAAACATATTACGCATACATAGGAAAGGAAATCCTCTATTGTACAACTACACTACTGATGAAAAATTGCTGGAACAGTATCTGCCGGACAGATTCATAGGAAGAATCTTTATTGAATGTTACTCACCCAAAAAATAAGTGGCTCACAAGGCGCTTGTTCTAACGATTCCTGATTATTGTTCATCAATCTGGGACCCTTGTCAGGTAGAACTGATAGCAGAGGTGGATAAGATCCAAAGAAGAGCGGCGCGTCTCTTCACGCAATTGTTCCAGTGGCTGATGCTAGAAGAAAGGCGTTGCGCACGACGGAGAGGTTTACTATTAAAATCCTGAGAGAGTAGGTTCTAGCAAGAGTCCGGTAATGTACTACTTCCCTTCATTCACGTCTCACGAAATCACCAACACGATAAAATCTGATATAGTGGAGCTATTAAGGATGTTTACCGAAAGTCGATAGCCATTCTTCCCACGCGCCATTCACGAATGAAACAAAGAAGAACGGAACCGAAAGATTACTAGAATGACGCTCCGCCACACACCTATAGATGAAATCGTGAGATATTGTTTAGTCGGTGTGAATCACAAGTGGACAAGGAAGAGACCGGAAAACTAGTCGTGGTGCCTCTTTTTCCTTGTTATGGAGCAATCCCGCTGGCTTTCGCCTCATGTGATTCAGAGAAATCACGGAAAACCGACACCAGGATTTGAAGCTGGCTTCTGCCAAATGCTAGCTATTTCTTTAGCCTCTACGTCTCCTCGCTCGCTCTTACTTCATCTCTTTCATAGTTATTCCTTATTTACTTACATCTTAAACCCTGTTATCTGTTTTAATACTTTCTAAAGTCTCCCCACATAGCTGTATGTCCTACAACACACTAATGTGTATATCGTGTCGCATTTCCTTTTTCCCGGCGTGGTGCAGCAACTAGACCTGTCATTGACGTTGAGTCAATGGGAGTTGAGTCGTTTGAAGTCCGCTGCAGAAATATTGAGCCATGCTACCTCTACAGCCCTCCATAATTGTGGAAGTGTTGCCGGTGCAGGATTTTGTGCATGCACTGACCTATCGTTATGTCTTTCCGCACGCGCTGACATCTCGATTATGTCCCATAAATGTTCGATGTAAATCATGTGGGGCAATCTGGGTGGCCAAATCGTTCGGTCGAATTGTCCGGAATTCTCTTTCAACCAATCGCGAAAAACTGTGACCGGGTGAAATGGCGCATTGTCATCCAGAAAAATTCAACCGTTATTTGAGAACATGAAGTCCATGAATGGTTCCAAATGGTCCCCAAGTAACCGAACATAACCATTTTCCGTCAAGGATCCGTCCAATCCGTGTGAACACAGCCTAAATCATTATGGAGCCAAGTCCATGAATGGTTCCAAATGGTCCCCAAGTAACCGAACACAACCATTTTCCGTCAAGGATCCGTCCAATCCGTGTGAACACAGCCTAAATCATTATGGAGCCAAGTCCATGAATGGTTCCAAATGGTCCCCAAGTAACCGAACATAACCATTTTCCGTCAAGGATCCGTCCAATCCGTGTGAACACAGCCTAAATCATTATGGAGCCAAGTCCATGAATGGTTCCAAATGGTCCCCAAGTAACCGAACACAACCATTTTCCGTCAAGGATCCGTCCAATCCGTGTGAACACAGCCTAAATCATTATGGAGCCAAGTCCATGAATGGTTCCAAATGGTCCCCAAGTAACCGAACATAACCATTTTCCGTCAAGGATCCGTCCAATCCGTGTGAACACAGCCTAAATCATTATGGAGCCAAGTCCATGAATGGTTCCAAATGGTCCCCAAGTAACCGAACATAACCATTTTCCGTCAAGGATCCGTCCAATCCGTGTGAACACAGCCTAAATCATTATGGAGCCAAGTCCATGAATGGTTCCAAATGGTCCCCAAGTAACCGAACATAACCATTTTCCGTCAAGGATCCTTCCAATCCGTGTGAACACAGCCTAAATCATTATGGGGCCATCACCAGCTTGCACAGTGCCTTGTTGACGACTTGGGTCCATGGCTTCGCGGGGTTTGCGCCACGCTCGGACCCCACCATCAGCTCTTACCAGCTGAAATCGGGGCTCATCTGGCCAGGTCATGGTTTTGAAGTCGTCAAGGATCCCTCCGTTATGGCCACGAGCCCAAGGCAGGTGCTGCAGGCGATGTCGTGGCGTTAGCGAAGGCACTCGCGTCGTTCGTCTGCTGCCACAGCCCATTAATGCCAAATTTCGCCGCACTGTCCTAACGAATACTTTTGTCGTTCGCCCCACATTGATTTCTGTGACTATTTCACGTATTGTTTCTTGTCAGATAGCACTGACAATTAACTCTAGGCAAACGCCGCTGCTCTCGGTCGTTAGGTGAACGCCATCAGCCACTGCGTTGTCCGTGCCGAGAGGTAATGCCGGAAATTCGATATTTTCGGCGCAGTCTTGACACAGTGGATCTCGCAGTATTGAATTCTCTGGCGATTTCCGAAACAGAATGTACCATACGTCTAGCTCCAACAACCATTTCACATGCGGCTGGTCCCGGCGGAGGTTCGAGTCCTCCCTCGGGCATGGGTGTGTGTTTTTGTCCTTAGGATAATTTAGGTTAAGTAGTGTGTAAGCTTAGGGACTGATGACCTTTGCAGTTAAGGGGGGTAGGACGTCAAACGGGTCGACTTGTAGCAGGAGAGGCACCACAGGACATTTTATTTTCTACTATCTATACTTTTACAAAGAAATTCATAAAACTTTGTCAGCATGACCAGGAAGGATTCAGGATTCACACTCATAGCAGTGGAAGTGCAAAAACATAACAAAATAATTTTTTTTTTAGATATGAAATTTCATCATTCTTTCACTTACTGTCTGCTGCATTCGTTGCTATAGGTGTATTTTTCTTCACAAGTAAGAGAGATTCTTTGATGAATTTTGCACAGCATGCAAACCATACTTACAGGTGTATGAAACTTTACAATTTTCCAAATCTATTAAAAACTGTGGTAAAAATTGAGATAATTAACTACAAAATTTGATTTTTTCTAAACATAAAGTTTAAAAAGTAACAGTTCATTCATTTTTTCATAAATTAAATAGATTCTCGAGTTTCAGACACATGTAAGTATGGTTTGTATGCTGTGCAAAATTCATCGAACAGTCTCTCTTACTTATGAAGAAAAGTGTACCTATAGCAACAAATCCAGCCAATAGTATGTGAAAAAATGATGAAATTTAACATGTAAAACAAAATATTTTGTTATGTTTTTGAACTTCCGCTGCTACGAGTGTGAATCCTGAATCCTTCCTGGTCATGCTGACAAAGTTTTATGAATTTATTCGTAAAAGTATAGGCAGTGCAAATTAAAATGTCCTGTGGTGCCTCTCCTGCTCCAAGTCGGCGCGCTTGACGTCCTACCCCCCCTTAAGTCCCATAAGATTTCACACACATTCGAACATTTGAACCATTTCACGTCCAATCACTGAATATAAATGACAGCTCTACCCTTTTATACTTCGTATACGCGATACTATCGTCGTCGCTATATGTGCATTTGCTATCCCATGACTTTTATCACCTCATTGTAGTATTACATTTAACTGATTTATTTCTTTGTCTCTCATTTCAAAACACTTGCCGTCCTCTTTCACGCATTGCTCCTCTTCCCCATAGGTCCCTTAGACATGACCCATCCTACTTTTCCGGTCTGCTGGAATGACTGTCGTCTCCTAGAGGAGTGTAATTTCTTTCCTTATTTTGATCCTCATTTGTTGCGAAAGTGGCCTTGGTTTTCACACCAGTTAACGCCCTTTTCCACTGTGTCCTCTATTTAACGCCATTGCTTTTTCCTGAATTATATTTCCATTATAACTATAGCCCTCATTCAATGAAAACTTCGATCGGTAGCGCAACGTTTGAAAACTATTTGCGCAGACGTCTTTTCAGAGCAGAAAGTTCTGTTATTACTCCTAACAGTCTGTCACTCTTACAAAAACTAACTTGAACGTATAAAATAGGAAAAAGAAGCGAGGACTATTCTGCGAGATAATTTCGCTGCTGTGTAGCCCCTCATCGATCTATCGACCTATCTATGAGTCATAACTCGGCCGAGCGACAATTACGCTGCAGTCGGAAAGCGGGAGAGCGGTCCCGCTCGCGCTTTTTGCCGCTCTTTGCTTTGAAGGAGCCGCGAGGAAACCAACGAGATATTTTTTTGTAATTATTATTATTGTCATTAGCAGAAGGCAGGTGCACAGAACCAGGGGAGCCTGTGATCAGCAATTTGGCGCCGATTACACCGGAGCACTCTTGTAATTAGAGCGAGAGAGGTTGGCGGGACTGGCTTCGGGCAGGTGGCCTAAGCGTATGCAGATAGCGGGGACTCCCCCCCCCAGGCGAATTCATGTTCTTCAGCCGGTGCTGTCACGCGGAGATCCGGTTCCTGGAGAAAGAACTATACAGCTTGAGGGTGGACCTACCATTTTGTTTCGGTACACTAATTTTGAAATTTAAGCGGTGAAATCGTCACCACAGTTTTAGACTGGAAGTGGACCACCAGATAACAACGTCTTCAAGGTCTTCAGGGCGATAATACAGTCATCTTTTTCCAGCTTTCTAATCGACAAAACAGGTGCTTGTGTGTTAGTTAACTTCTGGCATTCGTTTCCCTCTACATCTATATCTCCGCAAGCCACCTGACGGTATGTGGCGGAGGGTACTTCGCGTTTCACTAACTGAGCCCTTCCCCGCTCCACTTGACAATAGCGAGTGGGAAGAATTGTCTGTAAGCATCTGTATTGGCTCTTAATTTTCGAATTTTCTCGTCGTGGTCACTCCGCGAAACGTGTGCAGGAGGAAGTAGTATATTGTCCTCATCGTCTCGAAATGTACGCTCTCGAAATTTCCATCAGAAACCTCTCCCTGGTACACAACACCTCACTCATAGCGTCCGCCACTGGATCATCTCTGTAGCGGTCTGGTGCCGACTAAACAATGCCGTAACGAAACGAACGGGTCTTGGATGGATCTCCTCTGTCTCTTCTATCAGTCCTACCTGCTAAGGATCGCCGGCCGGAGTGGCTGAGCGGTTCTAGGCGCTTCAGTGTGGAACCGCGCGACCGCTACGGTCGCAGGTACGAATCCTGCCTCGGGAATGGATGTGTGTGATGTCCTTAGGTTAGTGAGGTTTAAGTAGTTCTACGTTCTAGGGGACTGATGACCTCAGAAGTTACGTCCCATAGTGCTCAGAGCCATTTGAACCATTTTTTTGCTAAGGATCCCATATTGATTAAAATTACTCAAGAGTCAACAAACGCCTTGCAAGCCATTTCTTTCGTGGATGTTACATTTCCTTAATATACTTCCTAAGAATCTCAGTCCGGCATCTGTTTTTACTACTTTTTGTTCTACGTTGTCATTCCACTTACGTTTTCTCTGCATGGTTACTCCTAGATGTTTTACGTTATACGCTTTTCCAACAATTTGTCATTAACAGTGTAGTTGTAGAGTAGTGGATTTCTTTACCTGTGTATGAGTCATATATTCATTTACGTTCAGAGTCAAGTGCCAGAGCTTGTATCATTCATCAAACCTCTGTAAGTCATTCTGCAAGTCGATAATGTCTTCAGGCACTGCTGCTCTCTTATAGACAACCGCATCATCTGTGGACAGACTTACATAGCTTCCGATGCTTTCTCCTAGAGCATTTATACTGAAGAGCCAAAGAACTAGCACACCTGCCTATTATCGTCTAGGGGCCTGGCGAGCATGCAAAAGTCCCGCAGCACGACGTGGCATGGACTCGACTAATGTCTCAAGTAGTACTGACACCATGAATCCTGCACGGCTGTCCATAAGTCCATAAGAGTACGAGCGGTTGGAGATCTCTTCTGAACGGTACATTGGAGGCATCCCAGGCAAGCTCAATAATGTTCAAGTCTGGGGAATTTGGTAGCCAGCGAAAGTGTTTAAACTCATAAGAATGTTCCTGGAGCCACACTAAAGCAATTCTGGACGTTTGGGTTGTAGCGTTTTCCTCCTGGAATTGCCCCAGTTCGTCGGGATGCACAGTGGAACGAATGGATGCAGATGATCCTACAGGATGCTTACGTACGTGTCAACTGTCAGAGTCGTATTAGACGTGTCAGGGGTCCCATATCACTCCAACTCCACACACCACTACAGAGCCTCCACCAGCTTGAACAGTCACTTGCTGACATGCAGGGTCCATGGATTCATGAGGTTGTCTTCATACCCTTAAACGTCCATCCGATCGATTCTATTTGAAACTAGACTAGTCCGACCAGGCAACATGTTTCCAGTCAGCAACAGTTCAAAAATGGTTCAAATGGCTCTGAGCACTATGGGACTTAACATCTATGGTCATCAGTCCCCTAGAACTTAGAACTACTTAAACCTAACTAACCTAAGGACAGCACACAACACCCAGCCATCACGAGGCAGAGAAAATCCCTGACCCCGCCGGGAATCGAACCCGGGAACCCGGGCGTGGGAAGCGAGAACGCTACCGCACGACCATCAGCAACAGTCCATTGTCAGTGTTGACAGGCCCAGGCGAGGCGTAAAACTTGTGTCGTGCAGTCACCAAGGGTACACGAGCGGCCTTCGCCTCCGAAAGCCCATATCAATGATGCTTCGTTGAATGGTTCGCACGCTGACACTTGTTGATGGCCCAGCATTGAAAACTGTAGCAATTTGCGGAAGGGCTACACTTACACTGTGTGACCAAAAGATACACTATGCGATCAAAAGTATCCGGACATCCCCAAAAACACACTTTTTCATATTAGGTGCATTGAACTGCCACCTACTGCCGGGTACTCCATATGAGCGACCTCAGCAGTCATTAGACATCGTGAGAGAGCAGAATGGGGCGCTCCGCGGAATTCACGGACTTCGAACGTGGTCAGGTGATTGGGTGTCAGTTGTGTCATGCGTCTGTACCCGAGATTTCCACACTCCTAACCACCCCTAGGTCCATTGTTTCCGATGTGATAGTCAAGTGGAAACGTGAAGGGACACGTACAGCACTAAAGCGTACAAGCCGACCTCGCCTGCTGACTGACAGTTGAAGAGGGTCGTGATGTGTAATAGGCAGACATCTACCCAAACGTCGTGTGGAGTGACGAATCACGAAACACAATGTCGCGATCAGATGGCAAGGTGTGGGTATCGCGAACGCCCGGTGAACGCAATCTGCCAGCGTGTGTAGTTCCAACAGTAAAATTCGGAGGCGGTGGTGTTTTGGTGTGGTCATGTTTTTCATGGAGGGGGCTTGCGTGCCACCACAGCCCTACATCGATGTTTTAAGGACCTTCTTGCTTCCCACTGTTGAAGAGCGATTCGGAGAGGCGACTGCGTCTTTCAACACGATCGCGTACTTGTTCATAATGCACGGCCTGTGGCGGAGTGGTTACACGACAATAACATCCCTGTAATGGACTGGCCTACACGGAGTCCTGACCTGAATCCTATGGATCACCTTTGGGATGTTTTGGAACGCCGACTTCGTGCCAGGCCTCACCGACCGACATCGATATCTCTCCTCAGGGCAGCATTCCGTGAAGAAGGAGTGCCATTCCCTAATGAACCTTCCACCACCTGATTGAACGTATGCCTGCGAGAGTGGAATCTGTCATGAAGGCTAGGGGTGGGCCAACACCATATTGAATTCCACCATTACCGATGGTGGGCACCACGAAGTCATTTTCACTCAGGTGTCCGGAGAGTTTGATCGCATAGGCCCACGCCCGGGTTCCCGGGTTCGATTCCCGGCGGGGTCAGGGATTTTCTCTGCCTCGTGATGACTGGGTGTTGTGTGATGTCTTTAGGTTAGTTAAGTTAAAGTAGTGCTAAGTTCTAGGGGACTTATGACCATAGATGTTAAGTCCCATAGTGCTCAGAGCCATTTGATCGCATAGGATATGTCACGTTAAGCAATTCTCTTAAGTCGTCGTTGGTCCTGTTCTTGCAGGACTTTTTCCGGCAGTAGAGATGTCGGAGATGTGATGGTTTACCGGAATCCTGATATTCACGGTACACTCGTGAAATGGTCATATGGGAAAATACCCACTTCATAGCTACCTCGGAGATTCTGTGTCCCATCGCTCGTGCGCCGACTATAACACCACGTTCAAACTCTCTTAACCTTGATAACCTGCCGCTGTAGCAGCAGTAACCGACTAACAACTTCGCCAGGCACTCGTCTTATTATAGGCGTTGCCGATGCAGCGCCGCATTTTGCCTGTTTACATATCTCTGTATTTGATGCCAACACCAGTTTCTTTGGCGCTTCAGTGTATATACACTGTAAACAGCAAAAGTCTTATCACATATCCATAGGGTACTCCGGAAATTACCTTCACATCTGTCGGTGTTGTTGTGCTGAGTTTTGTCTCCAAGGAAGTCTTGAATCTATTCGTAAATCTAGTTCGATACTCAGCGTGCTTGTATTTATGAATCTCAAGGAGGAATGGAGCGAACTGAGTTCTGGAAATTCTCTGTTAGCGGAATCCATGCTGATTTCTAAGAGCAGATTTTCGTTCTCCAAAGACTTCATAATTTTTTAGCATAAAACGTTCCATAATTCTACAACAGATTAACGTCAACAATATAGGCCTACAATTACGTGCATCTGTCCTACGACCCTCCTTGAAAACGGGGATGGCCTGTGCATTTTGAAGTCGCTGGACACACCTCGTTGCTCCAGCGAACTACGATAAACTGCTGCTAGAAGGGGAATGAGGTTTTTACACATAAACGTCGTAGAATCTTGCACGTGTCTCATAGTCCTGAACCCTTCCCACTAATAACTGATTGTGGCTGCTTTTCTGTTTAGCGATCGGTTATCTCAATATCTTGCCTTTCGACGTTCGTACGATGACTGAAACTCTGGACTGTATTACGATTTTGCGCGATGAGACAGTTTCGAAAGACCGAGTTCAGTATTTCGTCCTGCGCTCTGTTATCCTCCGTTTCGGTGCCAGTAACATCGTCGAGTGAATGAATAGATGATTTTGAACAGCTTACGAGTTTTCCATAAGACAAAAGCTCTTAGTGTATTTAGTTAGATCTGTTGACAATATTTCTCCTCACATGATTTTCGATTAGTTCATCTTTTGTTGCCGGCCGCAGTGGTCTCGCGGTTCTAGGCGCTACAGTCTGGAACCGCGCGACCGCTACGGTCGCAGGTTCGAGTCCTGCCTCGGGCATGGATGTGTGTGATGTCCTTAGGTTAGTTAGGTTTAAGTTGTTCTAAGTTCTAGGGGACTGATGACCTGAGAAGTTAAGTCCCATAGTGCTCAGAGCCATTTGAACCATTTTGAACTTTCAGCCATCCCGGCATTTGCCTGGAGTGATTTAGGGAAATCACGGAAAACCTAAATCAGGATGGCCGGACGCGGGATTGAACCGTCGTCCTCCCGAATGCGAGCTCAGTGTCTAACCGGGCAATTGGTCGGTCGGCGTGGAGCAGCGAGGAAATCTCCACAGAGCATAGTTTGGCGGGGCCCGCTGGCGGCCTCTAAATGGCGTCGGAGTGTGTGGTGCTGTTCTGATTACTACGAGGTTCGTGGCTCACCGATCCTGGACATGAAAGTTGAGTTTTGACTTAATTTACCAACAAGTCACGACTGTTCACATTGTGTCAAAAAAAAAAAAATGGTTCAAATGGCTCTGAGCACTATGGGACTTAACATCTGAGGTCATCAGTCCCCTAGAACTTGGAACTACTTAAACCTAACTAACCTAAGGACATCACACACATCCATGCCCGAGGCAGGATTCGAACCTGCGACCGTAGCAGTCGCGCGGTAACGGACTGAAGCGCCGAGAACCGCTCGGCCACCTCGGCCGGCTTCACATTGTGTCGTTTGGAGTTCGTTGTCGGCTGTTGGGATATTCCCACGAGCAACAACGTGTGTTTTTAAGTTGGCAAATTTTAGCCTCTCTCCGGTGGAGTTTAAATGTACTTGGTTATTTGATCTGCAGTGCACCAGCGCAATCTTCTGCCTTGTGGCCGTTAACGTTCCGGTTACCTTCCCTGGCCGTTGACGTAAATTCAGGCAGTGTATTTTCCTCATCGTTTTGTCGCTGTCCTACATGGTGTGTAGTTTGACAGCTCAATGTATAATTGGTTGCCTGACACTAAATGCTTGCATCAGCTCCTGTCAGGCGCCAGCCAATGACCGGTTCAAGCGTAAAGGATCCGACTCCAACAAGAAATGTCACGCACGATGGAATTACTTGTCAATAGGAGTTCGAGACGTGGTCGCACACCGCTCCACCTGTCTTCCCAAGCATGTAGCCAGGAGTCAGTCCTTCTGGTCACCAAATTTGCGATCGTTTCTCGGTACTAACGTGTCTGTGTATGCTGTATCTGGTAACTACTCTCGCTTTATCTTTGATTCCATGTTGCGTGTTGAGAACTTTGTGGGGAATTGTCCCTCTGTTTCATGAACAGAATAGAACACAAAAAAATGTGAAACTTAAGAACAATCATAGAGACAAGAGAAAGAACAAATTACGTTCAAACTCGGGAGTGCATGGGAACATAACGCAGAGGCAACAATTTTAAATGCACAACGTTTTATTACAATATGTTACGTCAAGTAAATAACTGTTGCAAGATGTCCTAACTGAGAACTGGAAAGGATGTAGGCATAATATTACTATTTATTTTACTGTCGCTACTAGCCGAAGCCCTTCCTAAAGTTTAAGAAAAACTTAAACCTGGAAAATTTTGAATATTAAGTTTTTTTAAAAAAATAAATAACAAATCAACTATGCAATTTAGCAAGAATAATTATTTACGAAGGAATAAATTAGCCACTTCCCTTCCCTTAAGGAGAATCTCAAATCATTAACTTCTTAATGATCAGGGAGACAAAGATAATTTTTTTTAAATATAATAAGCACGGTATTAAATTGGCGTATGATAAATAACGTACAGGAGGCACAATGTTATCATTTATGAAACAATTTTCTCATTCACCGAAAACCATTAATGCTAAGGGAGGAAAGCACTTAACTACAAGTACCTGGTACCTGGCGAAAGAATAGAAAGTTTCCCAAAGCCACCAAGTAAGCGAAATTCGTTGTCAAAATCACAATAGCAATGAAACAGAACAATTTAGAACTAAATCACCGAGGCTGAGGGACACCGATCATCCGAAGCACACGTGGTAGACACCAAATTAAACCGTTACAAAAGGTACCATTTAAATCACGAAGATCAGACAATTCTACAAATGAATCACGCACAAAACAAATTAAATCAGCAAGAGACAAAACGCATTACAGGGCAGTAGTAGAATGGCAGGCTCTTGACTAACAAGTACGAGTTACAACCTGAAGATAAAAGTACACGAAAGATGTTGTGATTGTTGTTGTGGTCTTCAGTCCTGAGACTAGTTTGATGAAGCTCTCCATGCTCCTCTATCCTTTGCAAGCTGCTTCATCTCCCAGTACCTACTGCAGCCTACATCCTTCTGAATCTGCTTAGTGTATTCATCTCTTGGTCTCCCTCTACGATTTTTACCCTCCACGCTGCCCTCCAATGCTAAATTTGTGATCCCTTGATGCCTCAGAACATGTCCTACCCACCGGTCCCTTCTTCTTGTCAAGTTGTGCCACAAACTCCTCTTCTCCCCAATTCTATTCAGTACCTCCTCATTAGTTATGTGACCTACCCGTCTAATCTTCAGCATTCTTCTGTCGCACCACATTTCGAAAGCTTCTACTCTCTTCTTGTCCAAACTATTTATCGTCCAGGTTTCACTTCCATACATGGCTACACTCCATACAAATACTTTCAGAAACTACTTCCTGACACTCAAATCTATACTCGATGTTAAAAAATTTCTCTTCTTCAGAAACGCTTTCCTTGCCATTGCAAGTCTACATTTTATATCTTCTCTACTTCGACCGTCATCAGTTATTTTGCTCCCCAAATAGCGAAACTGCTTTACTACATTAAGGGTCTCATTTCCTAATCTAATTCCCTCAGCATCACCCGACTTAATTCGACTACATTCCATTATCCTCGTTTTGCTTTTGTTGATGTTCATCTTATATCCTCCTTTCAAGACACTGTCCATTCCGTTCAACTGCTCTTCCAAGTCCTTTGCTGTCTCTGACAGAATCACAATGTCATCGGCGAACCTTAAAGTTTTTATTTCTTCTCCATGGATTTTAAAACCTACTCCGAATATTTCTTTTGTTTCGTTTACTGCTTGCTCAATATACAGATTGAATAACAACCCTGTCTCACTCCCTTCCCAACCACTGCTTCCCTTTCATTGCCCTCGACTCTTATAACTGCCATCTGGTTTCTGTACAAATTGCAAATAGCCTTTCGCTCCCTGTATTTTACTCCTACCACTTTCAGAATTTGAAAGAGAGTATTCCAGTTAACATTGTCAAAAGCTTTCTGTAACTCTACAAATGCTAGAAACGTAGGTTTGCCTTTCCTTAATCTTTCTTCTAAGATAAGTCGTAAGGTCAGTATTGCCTCACGTGTTCCAACATTCTACGGTATCCAAACTGATCTTCCTCGAGGTGAGCTTCTACCAGTTTTTCCATTCGTCTATAAAGAATCCGCGTTAATATTTTGCAGCTCTGACGTGTTAAACTGATAGTTCGGTAATTATCACATCTGTCAGCACCTGCTTTCTTTGGGATTGGAATTATTATATTCTTCTTGAAGTCCGAGGGAATTTCGCCTGTCTCATACATCTTGCTCACCAGATGGTAGAGTTTTGTCATGACTTGCTCTCCCAAGGCCATCAGTAGTTCTAATGGAATGTTGTGTACTCCCGGGGCCTTGTTTCGATCCCGTTCTTTCAATGCTCTGTCAAACTCTTCACGCAGTATCGTATCTCCCATTTCATCTTCATCTGCATCCTCTTCCATTTCCATAATATTCTCCTCAAGTACATCGCCCTTGTATAGACCCTCTATATACTCCTTCCACCTTTCTGCTTTCACTTCTTTGCTTCATCTGAGCTTTTGATATTCATACAAGTGGTTCTCTTTTCTCCAAAGGTCTCTTTAATTTTCCTGTAGCCAGTATCTGTCTTACCTCTAGTGATATACGCCTCTACATCCTCACATTTGTCCTCTAGCCATCCCTGCTTAGCCATTTTAGACTTCCTGTCGATCTCATTTTTGAGACGTTTGTATTCCTCTTGGAATATATCATGGAAGAATAAAATAGCACACATACGAAGATTCAATTACACTCACATTCACGCTAGAGACTGGTTCGCTAGATCGGTCTAATCATGTCTGTGGTGGATCCTGTTCACCATGTAGTTCCAATTGAACAAAGCAACCTATGATCAGTACAACTATCGAACATAATCATTAGCTAATACTAAAAACTCGTCGCACCAACTGATTCTGAAATCACGATGCTATAGTTAAGCTGAAGAGCTTAAGTATTTCATCGACATTTAACTTAGGCTCAAAGCGACTCTACGTACATCGTATCTCCGAGCTGACTAAGAAGCTACATCCGTACTTACCAAGAACCAGAGGCAGAGTGTCCGTTCTCCACCGAGCTTCTCGCAACCTCTGGTAAACGGAAGGTAGCAGGAGGGTTCGCTTCCGCCACCAACCTGACTGACAACCAACCTCGGACCGAAAGGCATAAACCTCCCTGCCCAAGTACAGTTTGTCATCCTGCCTCCACTCCTAACGAAGAAACACACATCTTCTGCTGCCAGTAGACGATAACCAATTCCGCTCCCACCACAAAATAAACCCAGAAAGATACAAAAAGACATTCATTCACCTACATTCACGCACGCACAAGGTAAAGTGAGGAAGAAACTTGCTACATATGGATCAGAAAACATAGAATAGAATATATTGAAATATTAATGCAATGCCACAACTCCATGCATTTTATGTCGCATAGCCCTAGAATTTCACATAGCACCTCTCTTCACTCCTCCTGGGAAGGTTAATATGCACGACAATAATTACGCGGTAAACCACATAACCGAAATTGAATAAAATGTAGGCACAGTCTTATGAAACGACTCTACACAGCCGTTTCAGTGTGACCAAAAACACCAAATTCTGTTATAAACGGGCACTACACACCCCCTGGCTCCACATTGTTCCAACAGCGGCCGGTTGCCGTATCACGAACACTGACTACAGGTTTGTACAGGAAACTTCTAAAACAAGGAACGATCATGCGTGTAACAATAAACATGATTTCACAATTAACCCCGAGGTCGGGGCCTACACAAGACAATGACAATAGGTACAAAGGTACTGGCAGAAGTAAAGTTGTGAGGACGGGGCGTGAGTCGTGCTTGGGTAGCTCAGATAGTAGAGCATTTGCCTGCGAAAGGCAAAGGTCCCGAGTTCGAGTCTCGGTCCGGCACACAGTTTTATTCTGCCAGGAAGTTTCATATCGGCGCACACTCCGCTGCAGAGTGAAAATTTCGTTCTAGAAACAATAGGTACAATTTTTGGGGTCCTGTCAACTCGTCGCTTATAGGTGCCTAAGGGATGTTGCGTTTTCGGAATGCTATCAACAGTTCAAGCAAATAGTTTTATTTCAGTAAAGCAGACTGACAATACTTGACTGTGTATTTACAACAAGAGTCGCAAGCGATGGGCGACATGCAAAAGTAATGTTCCTCGCTATAGACAGTGTCCAAACAAGCAATGGATAGGGATCACTAATAACTGTTCTGCGAGTGCCCGTCTACAGCTTTCCGAATACAGACTGAGCGGCCGAGGCTGGCAGCAACGGCCCTTGTATTCTCCTCTTGTAGAGGCCGCTCCTGTCGTGGTACCGTCCTTATCAGCGCACCATTGGTCGACGTCGTTTCACCGCCTTCTCTTCTCTTACGTCGCCTTCTCTTCTCTTGCGTTCTTCGTTCCGGAGGTTGTGGTTACGCCAAAAACATTTAATACAAAAGTTTCATAAAAAATAAAACTTAAAAAAGAGTTTTATACAAAATATGTACGGCTTCAGTTAATGGCACTCGAAGTTACACAGCGCGGATTCAGGTAATAGCACCTCGAAGCTACACAGCACCTACTTCCCTTGAAAAAGTTAATACACTCTAACAATAGCCGTCCAGTAAGAAACGGTAAGTGAACGGTTGCTAAACTAATGGGGCAATGATTGCAATTTGAAGGTAGTTAAAGAAAAGTATGTTCGATAACTAGGCCCACTTAAGATAACTCACTAAAGTGGAAGACACACGATAGCTTTAAATGGAACTTTAACTCACATATTGAAATAAAACTTTTTCTTCTAAAGAAAAAGCAACCATCACATCGACATAACAAATTCCGAAGTCTAATAAAGCTCAGCGGTATTAAGAGCACTAAAGAAAGCGCATGCAGTGAACAAAGTTTTACAGGCTTGTAGATGTTCACCCACGTCGTACTGAAGGAAAGCTCAGATCTGTTCAACCAGACAGAATAACTTTCGATCAGCTTCCAGCGCCCTCACCACCAGTATGACACCAATTAAATGAACTTAGCATTTATCGTAGTCCACTTTTAGCGAGCCACGCCGGCCAGGGTGGCCGAGCGGTTCTAGGCGCTACAGTCTGGAACCGCACGACCGCTACGGTCGCAGGTTCGAATCCTGCCTCGGGCATGGATATGTGTGACGTCTTTAGGTTAGTTAGGTTTAAGTAGTTCTGTTCTAGAGGTCTGATGGCCTCAGCAGTTAAGTCACATAGTGCTCAGAGCCATTTTTAGCGAGCCACAAAATGCCGCCGCCCAGTACAGTTACAACGGCCAATCCGACCCGCTGCAGAGGGGTCACGTCAAGAGTCGTCTCTCCGTGTAAGTCCGTAACCGACGGCTTAACAACACGCCACAACACCGCTCGGCCTCCACTGGTGTGTGCCGCGCGTATTGAAGTGTACTTTCGGCACCATACCACCCCGTGCCTGCTGTAAACTGAGCCTCGACGAAGCACTCTAATCCGCTCGTTGGTAGACCACCACATTCACTTGTCCGTCCACCACGACACCAACGGGTCGCGCTTTCCTCCTTTTAAGCTTCGGCGCAGTGTGTTCGCCACCTCGGGTCGAGCGGTGCATAGCGGGCAGATAGCGAGACTCTCTGTAGTCCAGACCGTTTCGGTGGAAACTGTCATTTCATATAATTCCGGATAACCGTGTGTAACATCAGTATCTACAATATTCATGTTATTGTAGCTCCCTGAAATGCCAACTACTATGGTCCATCAACTATTCATTCACCAAGTTCTAAAATCCACTCACCACGTTTTCGTTTTAATTAACCCAATAATTATTTTTTCTAGTCTGGTCTGTCATCTGATACGATTGTTTGTTCTTCTGTCTCTCGCTGTAATTTCCAAGACAGATCTCCCCATACTTGGCTTAATAGTTCTCAGCCTCTGATATACTTTTTTTTTTTTTTTTTTGTTCTGCATTAGAACTTCCAGTCTCACTCCCAGAAATGGAAACTAGTACTGATAAGTAAAACCTATCTAACCTGCTACTAGAAGAAGCAGTAAAGTGGGTAAATTTAACTAACGTCGGGAATTTATATATCCAGACGTCATGCAGGTGTAAGGAGCGGGCCAATTCTTGTAATTCGCGACAGAAAGTAAAATTTGGAGATTGATCTGCACCACCCAACACAGTGAAAGCTTATTTGAATGATTAGCAGATGCGCTTCTGGCCATTGTTTTTTACTTATTTATTTTTCTGCACTTGCTGTCCTTGGCTTAAGCTGCTCTAAATACAAGAATACAGTAATTAGATACACGCCTTCCTTGTTAGTTTGTACTATTTCCATAATTTTAGATGTCGTATATTGACAGGAACCTCTAGGATTTCAAACGTTGGCGTGAAATATATCGAAGAAAGCGATGTATTGGTGAACGTACGCTTTCAAATTGTTCAAATGGCTCTAAGCACTATGGCACTTAACATCTGAGGTCATCAGTCCCCTAGAATTTAGAACTACTTAACCTAACTAACCTAAGGACATCACACACATCCATGCCCGAGGCAGGATTCGAACCTGCGACCGTAGCAGTCGCGCGGTTCAACACTTTAGCGCCTAGAACCACTCGGTAACCCCGGCCGGCAGTACCCTAGACGTAGAACTACTTAAACCTGACTAACCTAAGGGCATCACACACATCCATGCCCCAGGCAGGATTCGAACCTGCGACCGCAGCGGCAGCGCGGTTCCGTACGCTTTCGGAGTCTTACCAATAAACCACACCTTGACGCACAACGCCTCTCTTATAGCGTCTTTCACTAGAGTTGGATGGGCATCTCCTCGATGTTTTCGCGCTTCCTAACCGAACCTGTGACGAAACGCACTGCTCTTCTTCGGTACCTCTGTCTTTCCTCTGTGAGTCCTACCTGATAAGGATCCCAGACTGACGAGCGCTGTTCAAGTCTCGGTCGAACGAAGTTCTTACGAGCTACCCCCTTCTGGGGTGGATCACACTTCCTGAGAATTCTTCCAATCAACCTGTCGGTTATCTGCCTTACCTGCGAATAGTTTTATGTAGTCGTACCATTTTAATTTGCACGGTACGCATACTCTCAGATATTTAATGATTGTGACTACTTACGCTGTGTACGGAAATGGTTCTAGAATACTTTCATGAGGTACGCCGGAAGTTACCTTTACGTCTCTGTCACGAGAACTGAGGATCTGTTAGCTGACGACCTCTTTTGCTTTCGGAAAGGTAAAGACACAAGCGAGGCACTCCGATTAATACTTGACGAAATATTGAGAAAAATCGAGACACGTTCATAGGATTTCTCAACGATGTGAAATGGCGTAAGATTTTCGAAATTCTGAGAAAAATAAGCGTAAGCTATAAGGAAAGCGGATATTATACAATATTTGCAGGTGCTCGGGTTAGATTGAGTATTAGACCGTGTCCGTTCAGTCTGTACATTTGACAGCCAATGACAGAAATAAAGGAAGGGTTAAAGAGCGGGATTAAAATTCATGGTGAAGGGATTTCAGTGATAAATCTTACTGACGACATTGCTATCCTGAGTGAAAGTCGGGAAGAACTGCAGGCGCTGCTGAGTAGCCGTGAAGGCCAACGAGCACACAGTATGGATTGAGAGCATACCGAAGAAAGACAAAAGGTGTGAGTACTAGCAGAAACGACATTCGCGATAAAACTGGTGACCAGCAAGTAGACAAAGTTAGGGATTCTGGTACCTTGGAAGCAAAATAACACATGGTGGGCCGGCCGGAGTGGCCGAGCGGTTCTAGGCGCTACAGTCTGGAACCGCGCGACCGCTACGGTCGCAGGTTCGAATCCTGCCTCGTGCATGGATGTGTGTGATGTCCTTAGGTTAGTTAGGTTTAAGTAGTTCTAAGTTCTAGGGGACTGATGACCTCAGAAGTTAAGTCCCATAGTGCTCAGAACCATTTGAACCAACACATGGCGGACAACGTAAGGAGGATGTAAATAGCAGACTAGCACAACAAAGAGGACATTCCTGGTCAAAACAAGTATGCTAGTTTCAAACATAGGCCTTAATTTGAGGAAGAAATTTCTGAGAATGTACGTTTTGAGTACACCATTATATAGTACTGAATCATGCTCTGTGGAAGAGAATCGAACCGTTTGAGATGTGCTGCTATAAAATGATATCATAAATTAGGTGGATTGATTAGAAATCAATAAGTTCTTCGCAGAATTGGCGAAGAAAGGAGCATGTGGAAAATACTGACAATAAGAAGGGACAGTTTGGTAGGGCATTTGTTAAAACACCAGAGAATAAGTTCCATGGTACTGCAGGAAGCCGTAGAAGTTGAAACTATAGGGGAATATGGACACTGGAATACATCCAACAAAGAGATAAGAACGCTGGGTGCAAGTGCTACTGAGAGATGAAGAGACTTTTTCTCACTAGCTGCTTATTTTTTATGACCCACCGTCTAATTTCTTATGGTGGGTCGTATGTTGCCAATTAGCCGCTGTGACTGGGTCCGGGGTCCGGAGTGACTGAAAGTAACACCACCCCGGCTCCCGTCCCCACTCACACCGTTGCCCGTGTCCCGCCACGTGGAGGCGGGCTCTATTTGTTTACATCCATTCCATATCTTTTTTGTGCAGCATTAGAAAAACTTATAACTAATACAAAATCAAGTGATGATGAGACTGGCTCAGTAGAGGAATTCAAGGCGGCCCGTATGAAACGAACGACATGTCGTATTCTGAAATTTCCTGGCAGATTAAAACTGGGCGGCGGACCGAGAGTCGAACTCGGGACCTTTTGCCTTTTGCGGGCAAGTCCTCTACCGACTGTGCTACCCAAGCACGACTCAGGACCCTTCCTCACAGTTTCAATTCTGCCAATACCTCGTTTCCTACTTGCTTCGCAGAAGAGCTTCTGTGAAGTTTGGATCGTAGGAGACGGGGTACTTACAGAATTGAAGCTGTGGGGATGAGTCGTCAGTCGTGCTTGGTTGGCTCAGTCAATTGCACTTCGAGCGCTGAGCGGGAAGGTTCTTGTTTATTTCACTTGCCACAGCGTCGCTTGTCTGAAGTTTTCCTCGTTATTGTTGTTCTGTCTGCTGAGTGAGTTGTAGCGCCTCGGCTCCGCTTTTACTGTCTGTTTGTGTTCGTCTACCTGCAGCGGCGTCGGCCGCTCCGCTATGGCTACCATGGTTTCCATGTGTATTCCACGGAAAGGTACTGTGAGCTTTACGTTCGATAAAACAACGCGACACGTGCAGCCCGGGTCTCTTGAAATACGTGACTGGCTTGTCGATACAAATCATGTGAACTCTGATCAGGAGCACACCGCTCATTTTGCCGCAGACGAGTATGTGTTCTACGTGAAATTTAAGGATTCCCTTCACGTTGAAAGATTATTGTCGCGACATGGTTCTCAAGTCCTATTCAAGCATCGCGATAATTCTGTTAGTGTGGTGTCACTCGCAGATGCTGAAATTGACTGCACCAATGTTCGAGTGTTCAACCTCCCGCGGGAGGCTGATGACAACTTTCTAAAGGACATGTTGACTCCTTATGGTAAAGTGAGAAACGTCCATCGTGAACGTTGGTCTACTCAACACAGATTACGGTGTTGTAGTGGAATTCGTTCCGAGGAAATGCATGTCAAACGTAATATTCCATCACATTTACTTGTGTATGTGGTTATCGCATTCGTGTCATGTATACTGGTCAAGAGGGAACATACTTCCTATGTAATCAAAGTGGGCACGTTCGGTCTAATTGCCCGCGGAGCTTTTTTTTTTTATTATTAAAGCCGTCCGTAATGCAGCGTCGCAAATTGACGGCTGCTGATCTTGTTCCTTCCACTCCCGACGTCTGACCTACTTCTGCTTTAGATCATAATGAACAAAAAGTCAGTTCTGATAATCGTGTAAATGAATTTCCGCCTACACCTCCGATACAGGTTCAGAATCCTATTGCACTCAGGACAGAACCCGTAACAGTGACAAACAAGCGACGTCGCACTCAAGATGGCGAGGGTGAGGATTAGGCTGTGTCTTCTGCCCCAACCTCCTCCGCATCGAATGTGTCCCCTGCTCCTCTCGATGCTACGATACCTCCTGTGGTTCGGTGAGTGGCGAAGAAGTTATCTCCACCATGCCTCCTGCTTGCGGAGTGGCTCCTTCTGAGCTGCCAGTGTGCGAAGAGTGAGCTGAGGAGTCCCCCCCCCCCCCCCTTCGTCTTTGTGTTCTCCGTTACAGTCTGAGACGATGAAATGTCCTTCAGCTCTTTGTCTTCAGCCGCCGACGGTTTCCTGCATTTGCCGATTACAGCAACTTTAGAGGGGAATAAAATTAGCGAACAAGTACCACCTGTTACATTGGCAGTTCCACTGAATGCTTCCACCTCAGTGACTGGAACTGCATTACATGACCCTAGTTCTGAGGGGCAGGAAGCTGTGCCTCTGACCCATCCCACACCTCCGACTGCAGAGGTCGCCATCCCACGTAGCCGACAGAAACAGCGTCAACAACCTGACCGTGCGGTGGCCCGTAAGAAATCTAAGAAAAAAGGATATGATGATGGGGATTCTGGTCCCCCGATGTCTGATTTATCTGTGGACTCCGCCGGCCTCTGTGTCCGAGCGGTTCTAGGCGCTGAAGTCCGGAACCACGCTGCTGCTGCGGCCGCAAGTTCGAATCCTGCCTCGGGCATGGATGTGTGTGATGTCCTTAGGTTAGTTAGGTTTAAGTAGTTCTAAGTTCTAGGGGACTGATGACCTCAGATGTTAAGTCCCATAGTGCTTAGAGTTATCTGTGGACTCCGCAATGGACCTTGACGCTCAGCTGTCTGCCTAATTCTGCTCAGTACGTTCCGTACATCCGTGTATAGCAGTGATCGAAATGACTCAAGCCTACACGTTCCTTTCCTTAAATGTTAATCGTATGGAATCAGAATTGCGATTGGCTTCGCTGCATCAGTTCATATATGATTCATGCCAGGTCATAGGGAGGTGTTATTTAGTAATTTCTCCTTATCTGGTTTCCGTATGATCTTTAACGTAGCACCCGAATATTCTACGGGGACCGCCTGATTCTTTCGCGAAGGCATTCCTATCACTGAGGTGGAAATGTTGGATTCTGGCAGGGGCATAGGTTGTCAACTTTTTAATCTTACCTTGGTTCTTTTATATGCCCCATCTGGCACTGGTCGCGCAGTGCATCGCTCACGTTTTTATAAACAGGAGATTGTTTATCTGTTGCGTAAGAGTCCTCCGGGTATTCTGTTGGGTGGTGCAGATCAATCTCCAAATTTTACTTTCTGTCGCGAATTACAAGAATTGGCCCGCTCCTTACGCCTGCATGACGTCTGGATATATGAATACCCGACGTTAGTTAAATTTACCCACTTTACTGCGACTTCTAGTAGCAGGTTAGATAGGTTTTACTTATCAGACTGACTGAGCGATAGTATTCTTACTGTTGAAATTATCCCAGCTTCCTTTACAGATCACTGTGCTGTGACCACAACTCTCAATCTTGAACGGCAACCAGTCAAATTTTTTGGTCCTCCTTGGATGTTAAATGTTGCTCACCTAGCTGATCCCCCTCTCGATGACGTGATACGAGTCGTGTGGGAGCGTACTCTACGGTCCACTGGGAAATACTCTTCCATCCTTGACTGGTGGACACAGCTTTCAAAACCGAGGTTCAGGCAAACTTTGATACTTTTCTCCGCTGCCAAGGCGCGAGACTTTTGGAGAACTTACTAGTATTACTATCCCATCCTTTGTGAACTTTATGCTGCTTCGGATCACGCCCCTCTGCGTGTTGCGGATATTACACGTGTAGAGGCAAAATTTTTGACCTTACAGAGAATGCCAATGGAAGGTTTGAAAATCCGATCGAAGCGGCGTCCATTGGTGTCGGAAGAACTGATTTCCTTACATCATTTGCTTCAGCATCAGAGCCGTCGCCGACGCGCTTGTATTCATTCTCTCACCACAAACGATGGACGTATCGTAATGGCTCAAGCTGATATAGTGCGTATCTTAAACCAGTACAATGTAGACATCTACGACATCGATGAGTCCAATGAAACCTTTTACGACCCGCTAAGCATCTTGGAAACGACAATTACACCTAAACATAATGCAAAGCTCTTAGCCGCCTTTAAGCCTAAGAACGTTCACAAACTTATTGTGGGATCGCCTTCTCAAAAGTCCCCATGTCTAGACGGACTTCCCAAGGAATTTTACGTGCGCTTTTTGCCGTTGTTGGGTGCTACCTTTATGTCCCTTTTGAATGAAGTGCTACAGGGCAGAGTAGTGCCGAACTCGTTCAAAGTGGGAAAAATTGTTTTAATCTCGAAACGCACTGGACCGGCTGCTCCTGGTAGCTTTCGCCCACTAAAAGACTGTGTGGCGAGGGCAGTTAATAGTAGGATGTCGGCTCTGATGAGAAGATTGTTGCAAAACATCAAAGCTACGTACCTGGTCGTACCATTCTTACCCCTATAGTCGACTGTCGTGACGTGGTTTCGTTTGCTGTTATAACGTCCGCCCCTTGTGCCCTTGCTTCGTGTTAATCAAGACTTTCTGCTTCGGATTCCGGAGGCACTTGCTTTCACTGTTGACACACGGCGAGTGCTCTCAAATCGGTTTGCATTATTTCGGCTTCAGTGGTTGTCAATGTCAACTGACGCCCCCAATAAATATCCGTAGGGGAATGCCTCAAGGAAACCCGCTGTCAATGACTTTGTTTGTGTTGTCTCTGAAACTCCTACTTCGGATGCTAGCATCCCAGCTGACAGGTTAGACGCTTTCCGGCGGGACTATAGCTGTTTCTGCATATGCGGATGACGTGATGGTTCTACTTCGCAATACTGCTGAGATTCCTCGACTGAAGGCTGTAACGATGATTTTTGCCGGAGTTCAGGTGCAAAACTTAATGAAGGGAAATGCAGGCTTCTTCCCTTGCGAGGTTTTGATGACGCCGTTGTTCCATGGGCTACAGCAGTGGATCGGCATACGTCTCTCGGTATCATCATTGCTCGTTGTCCACTCAAAATGGCGGCGCTCAACTGGAAGTCTGTTACGGAAAAAATTCTGGGAGCGATACTAGAGCATGAAAAGGGTTCTCTTTCTCTGCTCCAGAAAGTCCGAATACTGGATACATACACTCCTGGAAATTGAAATAAGAACACCGTGAATTCATTGTCCCAGGAAGGGGAAACTTTATTGACACATTCCTGGGGTCAGATACATCACATGATCACACTGACAGAACCACAGGCACATAGACACAGGCAACAGAGCATGCACAATGTCGGCACTAGTACAGTGTATATCCACCTTTCGCAGCAGTGCAGGCTGCTATTCTCCCGTGGAGACGATCGTAGAGATGCTGTATGTAGTCCTGTGGAACGGCTCGCCATGCCATTTCCACCTGGCGCCTCAGTTGGACCAGCGTTCGTGCTGGACGTGCAGACCGCGTGAGACGACGCTTCATCCAGTCCCAAACATGCTCAATGGGGGACAGATCCGGAGATCTTGCTGGCCAGGGTAGTTGACTTACACCTTCTAGAGCACGTTGGGTGGCACGGGATACATGCGGACGTGCATTGTCCTGTTGGAACAGCAAGTTCCCTTGCCGGTCTAGGAATGGTAGAACGATGGGTTCGATGACGGTTTGGATGTACCGTGCACTATTCAGTGTCCCCTCGACGATCACCAGTGGTGTACGGCCAGTGTAGGAGATCGCTCCCCACACCATGATGCCGGGTGTTGGACCTGTGTGCCTCGGTCGTATGCAGTCCTGATTGTGGCGCTCACCTGCACGGCGCCAAACACGCATACGACCATCATTGGCACCAAGGCAGAAGCGACTCTCATCGCTGAAGACGACACGTCTCCATTCGTCCCTCCATTCACGCCTGTCGCGACACCACTGGAGGCGGGCTGCACGATGTTGGGGCGTGAGCGGAAAACAGCCTAACGGTGTGCGGGACCGTAGCCCAGCTTCATGGAGACGGTTGCGAATGGTCCTCGCCGATACCCCAGGAGCAACAGTGTCCCTAATTTGCTGGGAAGTGGCGGTGCGGTCCCCTACGGCACTGCGTAGGATCCTACGGTCTTGGCGTGCATCCGTGCGTCGCTGCGGTCCGGTCCCAGGTCGACGGGCACGTGCACCTTCCGCCGACCACTGGCGACAACATCGATGTACTGTGGAGACCTCACACCCCACGTGTTGAGCAATTCGGCGGTACGTCCACCCGGCCTCCCGCGTGCCCACTATACGCCCTCGCTCAAAGTCAGTCAACTGCACATACGGTTCACGTCCACGCTGTCGCGGCATGCTACCAGTGTTAAAGACTGCGATGGAGCTCCGTATGCCACGGCAAACTGGCTGACACTGACGGCGGCGGTGCACAAATGCTGCGCAGCTAGCGCCATTCGACGGCCAACATCGCGGTTCCTGGTGTGTCCGCTGTGCCGTGAGTGTGATCATTGCTTGTACAGCCCTCTCGCAGTGTCCGGAGCAAGTATGGTGGGTCTGACACACCGGTGTCAATGTGTTCTTTTTTCCATTTCCAGGAGTGTATGTCTTATGCAATGCTCATTACGTGGCCCAAGTTTATCCGCTTCCCTCGATGATGGCGAAGAAATTACTACAATTGTCTTGCCGTTTCTTATGGAAAAGACATATATTTCGCTTACGGTATGAGGTGATCACGAAGCCTCGCTCCTTTGGTGGGCGGGGCTTGACTGATATACGAAGGAAGACGCAGATGCTATTATGTGCGTCGTACTGTTCTGACGATGACTCAAGAAACTCACACATTCACGTCTCGTTTATTTCTATGTGTCCTTCCCCCTAGTGTTGGACCCCTTATTGATGTTGGTCGCATAAATTATAAAACACGTTAGTGACTTCTATCTCCCTTGCGGTGAGCTATTTAGAAGCTGACATCGTATGGAGACCCGTCCTCACCATGAAATTCCTAGACTCGCCGGGAAGCAGTTCCTCGTTGAAAGAGAATCGCCGCAAACAATCTGGACGACAGTATGGTTGAATATCAGTCTTCAAATTCTGCCTCGTCCTTGGGGTATAAGGTAGTACATAACTTGATTCCAACGAACGAACGACTTTCCGTATTGGGCTTAGCGACACGGATTCATGTAGTCACTGTACGTCTCCAGATACGATACAACATAGCTTTATTTGTGGAGGTCATATGGCAAACTGATCTTGGATCAGGACACAATTGGCATTCCTTATTCGATCGTCTGGGACTTCATACACTACGGACATCATGTTGCGCCCAGATTCTTCTTTCTTTCCATTGCCGAAAACCCATACAGTTATGTGGCGCTGGGACATTTCGTTCATTATGTTGTAGAAGGTGAGAGGGAAGACCTCATGATCTTCATGCAGTACATGATCACTGTGTATTGGACATGCTTGCGAATGTGTTGGTTAATTTCATACGAGTATTTCTGATGATAGGTGTTCTCTTTGTTATGTATGTTCCCATCTGATTTGCTTCGGCGTGTCCTCTCCTGGTTTCCCTGTTCGTTTTAAATTGTATTTTGACTCAGCATTGCTCCAGTTCCATTGTGTATAGATGAAGTATAGATACACACGAGAGTAAAAAATTCTTGCAATCAAATTGGGATTTGTCTTAGTTTACTATTTCGAATGCAATCTGGTTTGGTTTTCCTTCTGCTTTTGGATTCTATTACAGCCTATAAAATATATAAAATACCACAAAATTTAGAAAATTACTAAAAAAACTATATAAAAATAATTGTTGATACATATCATGTGAGTTTGGTGGTGGTTTGTCGGCTATGTTCTCGTTTTCTTTTCCTTTTATTTATTATTCTGTTATCATAATTAATTTTTTCTCCCAGTTTGCAGCTAGTATTACATTATTATTTCGCTATGGTCTACTGAAGTGTCATGATATTACCAAGTCATTCTGATAATTAAAAAAAATGTCGGTGGAGCACTTGCTCGCGAAAGGCAGAGGTCTCGAGTTCGAGTCTCGGTCCGGCACACAGTTTTAATCTGCCAGGAAGTTTCATAACAGCGCACATTCCGCCGCTGAGTGAGAATCTTATTGTGTTCGCTAGGAACTGTTCAGTCCAGTCACGCAGCTGGTCTGATATTTCCTTTGGTCATTAGCTTACATTAGGTCTCTGTTTTACTAGGCTTCGAAGCTGGTAACGCTGCATAGCTCCCTGCCAAGCAACTTTCATTCAAAATCGATCGACTGTCGGTTCTCGCGTACACTGTTCGCCCTTTACTAGGAAGCGGCCTGTTCTCTCAAAGTACAAGGCGGGAGTTGATGTTCTCTGCTACCGCTCGCTTCTCTGTCGCGGAGAAATGCCACACCTGCCACCCACACACCCGTCCGCTGAACACACGCTCGATGTCGCCCTCCGTAATGAAACGGCCGCATTAGGGGCGGCAGAAGCCGGCCGGCTGTATTCACGGCAATGGGACTCTTCCGTGTCTCGCAGCAGTTAGCCTGGCGCGGGCCAAACCGTACAAAAATTCAATTAGCGTCGCGCCTCCGTTGTCCGATTCCGCCGTAACAGTTTCGATTCGGTTGTAGAGATTATGCCGCTGCGTACTATCCTTACTGATTACTTCGAACACTTCTTAATTCAACCAACAAAATCGCAATCATTGCACTGAATGACGTAATTTCGGTTGTCATAGGAACAATCGTCAGATCTGTCAAAAGAATAAAAGTGCAAATTACGGTACGAACTACATTACTGGCCTTTAAAATTGCTACACCACGAAGATGACGTGGTACAGACGCGAAATTTAACCGACAGGACGAAGATGCTGTGATAAGCAAATGATTAGCTTTTCAGAGCATTCACACAAGGTTGGCGCCGGTGGCGACACGTACAACGTGCTGACACGAAGAAAGTTCCCAACCGATTTCTCGTACACAAACAGCAGTTGACCGGCGTTGCCTGGTGAAACGTTGTTGTGATGCCTCATGTAAGGAGGAGAAATGCGTACCATCACGTTTCCGACTTTGATAAAGGTCGGATTGTAGCCTATCGCGATTGAGGTTTATCGTATCGCTACATTGCTGCTCGCGTTGGTCGAGATCCAATGACCGTTAGCAAAATACGTAATCGGTGGGTTCAGGAAGGTAATACGGAACGCCGTGCCGGTTCCCAACTGCCTCGTATCACTAGCAGTCGAGATGACAGGCATCTTCTCCTCATGGCTGTAACGGATCGTGCAGCCACGTCTCGATCCCTAAGTCAACAGATGGGGGCGTTTGCGAGACAACAACCATCTGCACGAACAGTTCGACGACGTTTGCAGCAGCATGGACTACCATCTCGGAGACCATGGCTGCAGTTACCCTTGACACTGCATCACAGACAGCAGCGCCAGCGATGGTGTACTCAACGACGAACCTGGGTGCACGAATGGTAAAACGTCATTTTTTCGGGTCAATCCAGGTACTGTTTACAGCATCATCATGGTCGTATCCGTGTTTGGCGACGTCGCGGTGAACGCAAATTGGAAGCGTTTATTCGTCATCGCCACACCGGCGTGATGGTATGGGGTGTCACTGGCTACACGGCTCGGTCACCTCTTGTTCGCATTGACGGCACTTTAAACAGTGGACATTACATTTCAAATGTGTTACGACGCGTGGCTCTACCCTTCATTCGATCCCTGCGAAACCCTACATTTCAGCAGGATAATGCACGACCGCATGTTGCAGGTCCTGTACGGGCCTTTCTGGGTACAGAAAATGTTCGACTGCTGCCCTGGCCAGCACATTCTCCAGATCTCTCACCAACTGAAAACGTCTGGTCAATGGTGGCCGAGCAACTGGCTCGTCACAATACGCCAGTCACTACTCTTGGTGAACTGTGGTATCGCGTTGAAGCTGCATGGGTAGCTATACCTGTACACGCCATCCAAGCTCTGTTTGACTCAATGCCCAGGCGTATGAAGGCCGTTATTACGGCCAGAGGTGGTTGCTCTGGGTACTAATTTCTCAGGATCTATGCACCCAAATTGCATGAAAATGTAATGACATGTCAGTTCTAGTATAATATATTTGACCAATGAATATCCGTTTCTGCATTTCTTCATGGTGTAGCAATTTTAATGTCCATTGGTGTAGATACAGGGCCAGAACCGGTTAACTGCCCTGATCTCGTCGAGTTAGACACGTAAAGAAGCAAATAACTGCCTATGTATATATAACTGTAAAATCATGGCACGCTCAGCATCATAAAATATGTGATTATTGTATTAATAAAACTACGAGGCGTATTCCGAAGGTAAGGTCCAATCGGTCTCGAAATGGAAACCACACTGGAAATCCAGCTTTGCATAGGTGTGTTGGACAGTGTCTCTAGTATACCCATTGATCGCGTCTCGTCTGTCTTTTCAGTTCCGAGTGCTCTGTGAGCACGTAAAGACGCCTAGGAAACACTGGCTCCCGCGAAGTATAGTGCCCATGAGGGATTTCGCCTGATTTGCTGCAGCCCACACAACATAACTGTCATGCATATCCTTCTTCATGACACTTCTCGGCCGATACTCTGCAGGGGCAATGAGGACGACCCTACAGCGGTTTTGATGGGAAGTGTTTGATCGCCCTCCACACAGTCCGGACTTTGTTCACTCTGATTTTCATCTTTGCGAACGTGAACCGCTGGCTATGAAGTCAATGTTTTGGCACAGACAACGAACTATGAATCAGCATAGAGAATCGGCGAAAAGTGCTGGCGGCTTCCTTCTATGTCGAAGGTGTTGGAAAGTTTGTATAATTCTACGATAAGTGAGGCGTTGAGATCAAAAAGGGGATATGTCACTCAATTGATGTTCTCAGACATATTGAAAAAACTGTATAATTCTGAATAGCGTTATTCCCAAACCTTATAGTTAGTCTCAAAGACTCGTGAGAAAGAATGCAGTGTTATACTAATAATCTGTAATCATAGGAGGAAGGCAACTAATAGAAAATGGTAATAGAACATGACTGACATATCACCTTTTTGATTTAAACAACAGTCATTGTACTGAAATATTGACTTAAGCTGCACAGTCTCTCCACCCGGCGTTTTGATATGTCATGGAGTGCAATAATTAAGCTTTATTGCATGCCATAGTTTCCTTGAAGCCAACTTTAACCTGCAGTTACAAGTGAATTAGTATCATAAAACAAAAATCTACATAATAGTAATACTGTAACCGTATTAAATATATGCCATAACTATTTGCCTCAAAGATTTTACAAAACGTGGATCAAAGATGTACATAATTCGGGAAGGAAATGGCGAAATGGTTAATAAAATAATATTACAGTTGTCATGCCAGTTACCTTTTAGCAATAATTTTCTGTCCTTTCACGATTGGTAATGGAATTTGGGCGTGGTCTCCTTGCTTTTGGAAAGAAGGGAAGAATGTGAGCACTCAAGTACCCATCCTGTCCATCTTTGTTGGGCATATTGTTGAATTCTGTCAACAATAGTTCCTTCTCAGCAAATGAGAACTTCTCAAAACGTTCACGCCGGCATCTGTAAACAGATATTAGCGTATTATTAACCTATATACTCGGCGAATAACATATTTTTACCGATTTCCTGTATTACAACTAAATTATAAATTTCAACTTTGCGTCCATGAAAGGAATTTATATTCACATTTTAGTACAATGTTTCTACAAAACCTGCCTCTGCTGCAGAATATTACATTATGTACAGAGAATTCAAACAATGCACATTATGACTATTTACCTGCAATCTGCACCTGTTTCCCCTCTAGGATCAATGTTTCCTTTCCAATTGGCGTACTCCAGACCCTTGACCTTCTTTTCTTTAATCACTTTCCTCTTCCACAATTCGGGGCGTCTTTTCTTCCTTCTAAATTCATGTAAATCGTCTTCGGACTCGTCTGACGGTTCAGTCACCGAAGCCATTTGGAAATCTTATAGCTGTTTACTGCAAACCGCTACAGTTCTGCCCTCAGGCCTCACGTTCTTTCGTGCAGTATAGGGACTTGTCTCTGTGACAAGTCCTCTTTCTCCACGAAACGTAATTTCAACACTGATTTTGACAGGAAAAATTAACTGAACAAGTCCCATTTTAGAACTAACAGATGCGGAATCGTGTGAAAATACCAACTACAGTAATAACTCATATACCCCAAAAATGATGACAAGTTCCGTTTCTGATCTCAGCGCCTCACGTATCTCAGACGGAGCGGCAACTATGTACAGACGTCGCTGGAAGGTGTGGCTAACTATTGCAGATAAAACACTTTCGATTTTCGCTGTGCTTTCCATTTCGCGACCGATCGGAACTTAATTTTCGGAATACGCCTCATACAAGTAGCTCCTAGCTAGTTCCTTTTCACTACACTTGCAGAGTTGCGCTGTACCAAAACCACGGTTCGGAAGTTTTTGTACATTTCATAAATGGTAGGGTTACCAGTCGTATTGGTAGCATTGGCAGGGCAAGAAACATAAATGAATGTGTAAGAAAGGAACTGGGATTCTACGACTATTATTATTATTTTTAACCTTTCTCAAACTTAGGTCTGGTTAAAAATGGAAAGTGACGCGGACCTTGATCAAGCATGACTTCCTTTTAACTGTACGGTATATGTTATATTGCATTTAGGAAATTTCGGGTGATTGAACATGTATCAGTAATTACGGATTTCTGTAGTTGTATATATAAGTTTGGATGTAGCTGTATTGCATTGATGTAACTGTGGATATTGTGTGGTATGACTCCTGTTGTTGATAGTATAATTGGTATAATGTCAACTTTATCCTGATACCACATGTCCTTGACTTCCTCAGCCAGTTGGATGTATTTTTCAATTTTTTTCAATTCAATTTTTTCAATTTTTTAATTATTATTTTTATTTTACTTACTTTTTGAGGAAATTACATGTTTTACCGCTGTATGAAAAATCTGTTATATTTTCTTCATTTTTAATGCTATATCCCACTGTCTAATAGAACCTGAATTAAACATTGACACTTTCAATCTTCCTATAAATACTGTTTATTTTTACATAATAGACATTAGGATATCTATGTAAAGCAAAAATGACAAACTGCCTATTGGCTTCTGTCTCGGGCTCTTCGGCCGACGTTCATCTAATGATTTTTCTTACGTTTCGCCAGCACGAGTGGCTGGCATTGTCAAAGCTTCACCCTCCATTGCCGGTGGTGAACTGGAGCCGAGCTCGCGGGCGCAGACTATATGTACCTGGCGCGCCAACGTCCGAGGGCTTCTCCGCGGTCATTTCCGGTGCGGTTCTCCTCTTGCTACCTGCGACGGTCGTTCGCTGCAGTACGGGAAGCCAGGATCCGTTGACCTTAAGGCTTTCCTCTTTCTTGTTCAAACTGTTCGCGTGCTTTTGTATTTCTACAGCTTCTCTGAACAAGCGCGTGTGATAGTGCTTCTCTACAGACAGAACTTCCGTGTCGGCGAATTTTATTACGTGGTCGGTCTCATTGAGTGCGTGCTCTGCCACGGCCGATTTCTCCACCTGCCCCAACCTACAATGTCGCTTATGCTCGTTGATCCTGGTGTTGATGGATCGTCCAGTCATTCCGACATAAACTTTTCCGCATGTGCATGGTATACGGTATATTCCCGACATTGCAAGTGGGTCTCTTTTCTCCTTCGCCGATCTAAGACACTCCTTGATCTTCCTTGTTGGTTTGAAAATCGTCTTTACGACATGTTTGCGCAATATACGTCCGATTCTGTCCGTTACTCTGGGAATGTATGGCAGAAAGGCCGTACCCGACATTTCTTTTTCTGGTTCCTTACTTCGCCGAGTGTTTGGCTCTGTTACACTTCTAATATAATTTTTGGAGTACCCATTGCTCCTCAGGACAGTTTCCAGGTGTTGCATTTCTCGTTTGAGGTGTTGCGGCTCACATATTCGTCCTGCTCTCGTTACGAGCGTACTAATCATGCCTCTTTTCTGGCTCGGGTGGTGGTTTGACAGTTTGTGCAGGTATCGGTCCGTGTGTGTCGGTTTTCGATACACACTATGTCGCAGGTTTTCGCCGTCCCTTGTGACCAGCACATCTAGAAATGGCAGTTTCTTGTCCTTTTCTACTTCCATGGTAAATGTTACGTTGGCATGGAGGCTGTTCAAGTGTCTTAGGAAGTCACCGAGCTGTTCTTCACCATGGCTCCACACCACGAAAGTATCATCGACGTACCTGTACCACACCTTAGGTTTGCAAGTCGCCGAGTCCAGTGCCTGTGCTTCGAATTGTTCCATGAAGAAGTTGGCCACCACTGGACTGAGAGGACTACCCATGGCCACGCCTTCCAGCTGTTCGTAGACATCTCCATTCCACGTGAAATAGCTCGTGGTGAGACATGCATGGAAGAGCTTTCTGATGTCCTGCGGGAAAATGGAACCGATGTGCTCCAGAGCGTCCCTGAGTGGCACTTTCGTAAATAACTAAACAACATCAAAGCTGACCAAGATGTCGTTTGGTGCAAGTTTCAGTTTCTTCAGCTTCTCAATGAAATGTCCTGAGTCCTTAATGTATGTGTCGGTCTTCCTCACGTGTGGCTGAAGCAGAGAGGCCAAGTGTTTTGCCAGTTTATACGTCGGTGATCCAGGAGCGCTAACGATCGGTCTCAGTGGAACGTTGTTCTTATGGATCTTGGGTAATCCATACAGCCGAGGTGGTAGGGCTTCTGTGTTGCGCAGGTTTCTCTGTGTGTCCGCTGGCAGAGAAGACACCTTGATTAATCGATTCGTATTCCGTGTGATACGCTGCGTCGGATCTGCGCTTAGTTTTCGGTACGTCGTCGGATCTAATAGGTCTCGGATCTTTTGCTCATAATCTTCGGTCTTCATTACTACGGTCGCATTCCCCAAAAATGTTTCTTTGGTTACGTGGCCCTATATACATCCTCATTCAGTTTCTAGAAGATGTAGCACTTCCGGTTTCTACGGTAATCTCCTTAGTATGAAGCCGCGTGTTCGTGGGCGCCTTGCCACGTTTCGCGGGGCTTCACCCGTCGGAGTTTCGAGTCCTCCCTGGGGTTTGTGTGTGTGTGTGTGTTGTCCTTGGTGTAAGTTAGATCAAGTAGCGTGTAAGCCTAGGGACCGATGACCTCAGCAGTTTGGTCCCATAGGACTGTACCACAAACAAACAAACTGAGTAAGACTTACTGCTGTGCACTTACTTATGATGGTCTACGAAAGCCTATAGTAATTTTACAGCTCTAATTATAAACGACACACTATATGCAATTCAGTACTGCTACGAGGATATGATCCAGCAAACGTCTGAAATATGATGACAAGCATAAGCAATGGGTTGACAGTATTAAATTCTTGGGATTCGACTGAGAAAAGCATACCGCAAAACTGCTGAAGTGTCCAAACGAAACTTTATTTGAAATACGGGTATTTTCCAACATAAGTGCTATGAAAATAAGCAAAGAACTAGTATGCTTGGCTAACTTTCACTCCACACTATCATACAGAGTCATTTTTTGAGGTAATTCATGAAGCCGAGCTACAGTTTTCCGTTTCTAAAAGCATTCAATACGAATTATTTGTGATGTGAAATCAAAAACCTCCTGCAGAGAGGTGTTCAATGAATTGAGCATACTAGCTACTGCTTCCCAAATATCAATACATTTATTCCCTAATGGAATTTGACATAAATATCTTTCTTTTAAAAACCAACAGATCAGTTCATTGAATCAGTACTCGAGAAATATGAATAATCTACATAAATAATTCAGACCACTTGCTTTCGTCCAGAAAGGTGTTCATTATTCAGAAACACACGTTCTTAATAACCTGCCAGCAGCCTTACCAAATTTAACTACTAACAACGTCCATTTCAAGAAGAATCTAAAGGATTTATTGGTGGCTAACTTCTTCTCCTCCACTGACGAATTTCTTAGTAGACTTCACTGACGTGTATATAGTACTGGCAATTTCAAATAACGTGATTGTTACGTAAAATATAATTTCTGCTCATTGCGAGGGCAGTCATGTAAATAAATGTTGTAAACTGATTTTCCGTTTCATGATGCGTGGCGACAATAGCTAAGAATTGTAATATGCAACTCAGTGCACATGCATATACAGTTCATGTTTGAGAGAAGTTTGTTTCTTCTAACCATTGATTTATGGAACAAAAATATACCAAACCTAATTTACTGTTATTACTACCATTACCATCACTGTCATTGATGATACAAACTGGCCTTTAAAATGCTGAACGAAAAGTTAATTATAATAAAAATTGATGTCGTAACATATTACTTACCTGTTATTTCCTTCGTGTATTCTTACGTCCTTGTTGCATGTACGAATTTTTCAAACTATTAGTATGCTTTTACGAAAGCACACTTTTAAGTCTGGTCAGTTTTTACGTAATAACCGGAAGTTTAGTTAAGCGACACGACTGATAGCTAACGTGATTCTTTTCCGTCAGTTTTCTTCGAACTGTCAGATAAATATAACAAGCAATTGTTCGTTGAGTGCAGTCGTAACTGTTTAGTGTCACACAGGTCGTACAAATAGAGTTTTATCTTACTGGCTCCCATAAGTTTAGAAACTAAAACCATTAAAATCAAGAGAAGTCCTAGATTAGTTGCGAATTTCTTTGCCGAAAAGGGAAACAGCATTTGAACTTGCAAAAGATATTTACAAGAAAAAAAAAGAACGTCGAAAGATGCCAAGGCGAGGCACTACAGCAAAGTCAGCGCACAAAAGTGCACCCATTTTAGACAGGAAGAAAAACACTGAAGAAATAGAAAACGGTGACCGGAAAGCATTCAGAAAAATTTTAATACCAAAACACAGTGAAGAGGGAACGTGCAATCTGAGAGCCTATAGACATATTGAAAAGTCTACCATCATTTATTTGTATGTTAAAACACGTAGACTTAACTTACTTGGGTATATTAAAAGAATGGTAGTAACTAGATTAACTAGACATGTTGCAGAGTTTTGCTATTTCGCAGTAACACTAAAATTGAGACAATAAGGAAGATCACTGCGATGAAAGAACACCTGAAAAGAGGAGGTATAACACTACACGAGATACTCGGTAAAAAAAATTCAACGTTCACGATTGAACAGATAGATAGAGAAACCCAAGGAGACCTTAACCACTTGGTCTGAGGATAGTAAAAGATCTTTTTCTGCGATACGGAAGCTGGTATGGACATAAATTAAGGCTAAAGGAAAATTCTGAAATGCCTTGTGTAGCACATCGCGTGGTACGTGAATAGTAAAACTTTCCGAGCCAGCGCTGGGTCTCTCCCTCTCTCTCTCTCTCTCTCTCTCTCTCTCTTTCTCCCTCTCCTTTTTCTCTTTACTGGTAACAACATAGACGTAACGCCATACTGCACACCCATCACAGACACCTTTAAGAGACAGTTATACAGGTGTTTGAGGCACGTGACACGCAAGTCGCCGGAGAAATGATTACACGAGGCATTGAGCATCAAAAGCAAGGGATGCGGCTCAGCTACAAACGGAGTTGAAATTCACTTTGCACTAAAACTCAAGACAGTTTCTCACTGAATAAGTGAATACAAAGGTGGCCGTGTAGGCACTGTGGATTAAGCACTTCACTGGCACCCATTTGGCGAATCTTCTGAAGAGCTGATCCATAAATTGAGTGATTTTTTTCTTGTGTCATTTATGGCCAACTATAGACCGCGTAGAACTGAAGCTTTCTTACAAATCTCTTCTCTTTCTCTGCTCCTCGGCTAGTTAAACTTTAGCTTTACTTCTCTGTAATTCCTCCTTGAATGTCATGGTGTTTTCAGTGCCGCATCTGTACTCGCGTCTGTTATATATCATCTTTGGCGTCGTAAGTATCTGTTATATGATAATTAATTGAAACCCTCAGCTGCCGACAGGTGTTGTTGATATACCTCGGTGAGGACAGCTGAAAATGTGTGTCCCGACCGGGACTCGAATCTGGGATCTCCTGCTTACATAGCAGACGCTCTATCCATCTGAGGACACAGATGAACAGCGTGACTGCAGGGACTTATCCTTTGTACGCTTCCCGTGAGACCCACATTCCCAACTGTCCACAGTCTACATATGTAATGTAACTAATAGATATTTGCCCATCCACTCATTACTCGCGCACACTAAGGTGACGATTGCCGTAAGAGTTAGGACAACGTGTGCGCGTTCGCACAGACGAAGTCATTTAACTACGAGGGCAGTTCAATAAGTAATGCAACACATTTTTTTTCTGAAACAGGGGTTGTTTTATTCAGCATTGAAATACACCAGGTTATTCCCCAATCTTTTAGCTACACAACACTATTTTTCAACGTAATCTCCATTCAATGCTACGGCCTTACGCCACCTTGAAATGAGGGCCTGTATGCCTGCACGGTACCATTCCACTGGTCGATGTCGGAGCCAACGTCGTACTGCATCAATAACTTCTTCATCATCCGCGTAGTGCCTCCCACGGATTGCGTCCTTCATTGGGCCAAACATATGGAAATTCGACGGTGCGAGATCGGGGCTGTAGGGTGGATGAGGAAGAACAGTCCACTGAAGTTTTGTGAGCTCCTCTCGGGTGCGAAGACTTGTGTGAGGTCTTGCGTTGTCATGAAGAAGGAGAAGTTCGTTCAGATTTTTGTGCCTACGAACACGCTGAAGTCGTTTCTTCAATTTCTGAAGAGTAGCACAATACACTTCACAGTTGATCGTTTGACCATGGGAAAGGACATCGAACAGAATAACCCCTTCAGCGTCCCAGAAGACTGTAACCATGACTTTACCGGCTGAGGGTATGGCTTTAAACTTTTTCTTGGTAGGGGAGTGGGTGTGGCGCCACTCCATTGATTGCCGTTTTGCTTCAGGTTCGAAGTGATGAACCCATGTTTCATCGCCTGTAACAATCTTTGACAAGAAATTGTCACCCTCAGCCACATGACGAGCAAGCAATTCTGCACAGATGGTTCTCCTTTGCTCTTTATGGTGTTCGGTTAGACAACAAGGGACCTAGCGGGAACAAACCTTTGAATATCCCAACTGGTGAACAATTGTGACAGCACTACCAACAGAGATGTCAAGTTGAGCACTGAGTTGTTTGATGGTGATCCGTCGATCATCTCTAACGAGTGTGTCCGCACGCTCCGCCATTGCAGGAGTCACAGCTGTGCACGGCCGGCCTGCACGCGAGAGATCAGACAGTCTTGCTTGACCTTGCGGCGATGATGACACACGCTTTGCCCAACGACCCACCGTGCTTTTGTCCACTGCCAGATCACCGTAGACATTCTGCAAGCGCCTATGAATATCTGAGATGCCCTGGTTTTCCGCCAAAAGAAACTCGATCACTGCCCGTTGTTTGCAACGCACATTCGTTACAGACGCCATTTTAACAGCTCCGTACAGCGCTGCCACCTGTCGGAAGTCAATAAAACTATACGAGACGAAGCGGGAATGTTTGAAAATATTCCACAAGAAATTTCCGGTTTTTTCAACCAAAATTGGCCGAGAAAAAAAATGTGTTGCATTACTTATTGAACTGCCCTCGTATATATGAAGACAGTAACTGTTCTCGAAAGAACAGATACCATTGATGACCGTGCAGCTTCTCTAAAGTAAATGATAATTAATTGAAACCCTCAGTTGCCGACAGGTGTTGATATATCTCGATGGGATGGACAGTTGGGAATGTGGGTCTCACGGGAAGCGTGCAAGGGATAAGTCCCTGCAGTCGCGCTATTCATATGTGTCCTCGGTGGCTCAGATGGATAGAGCGTCTGCCATGTAAGGAGGAGATCTCGGGTTCGAGTCCCGGTCGGGGCACACATTTTCAGGTGTCCCCATCGAGGTTTATCAACAACACCTGTCAGCAGCTGAGGGTTTGAATTAATTATCATTTATTCTAGAGAAGCTGCACGGTCATCAATGGTATCTGTTCTTTCGAGAACGGCAACTGTCTTCATATATCTGTTATATGCCCTTGACCAACTCTGCCCATATCGTGGTACGTCACAATCCAATGCCGTACTGTAAATTCATTTTGATCAACCCTCTTCCGCCGTCAAAAGATGCCATTCAGTCTCCATTTTCTCACTGGGTCTGTAATCTATTCGTTATACACTGACCAAGTAGGAGCTGTGCGACACAAACGAGAGTTGTTAGGCGTGTTTCTACATCTGAAAGATGATGTCTATTCAGATTTCGCGCCAGTCGCATAACAGCGGCACTAGTCGCGCCACAATGAGGATCCAAATCAGATTTGGCTTGAAATACGCGCTATAACCGCCGTGACCGTTAGTTACCTTTGAGATTTGACGTGGTGAGTTGATGTTCGCCACGAATGTCTTTAAGGCGGCAAAGACGCCATTGTGCTCACTCGGCTTGAACGAGCTCGTGTTATAGGTCTACAAGAAGTTGGATGTTCCATCTGCGATATTGCAGAGAGACTTGGCAGGAATGTAACCACTGTATATGACTGATGGCAGCGGAGGTCAGGAGAATGTACGGTTGCAAGGCGACCAGGCTCCGGGCAGCCACGTGGCACTACCGAGAGGGAAGACCATCGTGTTCAGCGTGTGGCTGTGGGGCATCGTACTGCATCTGCAGCAGAAGTTTGGGCAGCAGTTGGCACCACAGTGAGACAACGAACTGTTACAAAACGGTTACTTCAACGACAGCTCCGAACCAGACGCTCTGTAGCGTACATCCCACTGGCCCCAAACCAGTACCATTTGCGGTTCAGTGGTGTTAAGTGACAGTTCATTGGAGGGCACGGTGGAGGTCTGATATGCTTTCTGATGAAAGCTAGTTCTACCTAGGTGCCAGTGAAGGCCGTGTGTTGGTGAGTAGAAGGCCAGTTCAGGGCCTGCAACTAATGTGTCTGCATGCTAGACACACTGAACCTACACCTGGAGTTTAGGTCTAGGGTGCTGGTTCAAATGGCTCTGAGCACTATGGGACTTAACTTCTGTGGTCATCAGTCCCTTAGAACTTAGAACTACTTAAACCTAACTAACCTAAGGACATCACACACATCCATGCCCGAGGCAGGATTCGAACCTGCGACCGTAGCAGTCGCGCGGTTCCGGACTGAGCGCCTTAACCGCGAGACCACCGCGGCCGGCGTCTAGGGTGCGTTTTCGTATGAATGCAGGAGCACTCTTGTTATTATCCCATGCACTTTGACTGCAAAAGTGTCCGCCAATCTGGTGATTGGACCTGTTGTGCTGCAATTCATGAAAAGCATTCCAGGAGGGTTTTTCAACATCTTAACCCAACATGCCCTACAGTCTGTCGTTATGTTACCTTGGCCTGCCCGATCACCAGATCTGTCTCCAATGGAGCGCATGTGGGACAGTATTTGAAGACAACTCCATGGCGATCCACAAACAGCATTAATCGTCCTTGTATTGGTCGACCAAGTCCAAAAGCCATACAACTCCATCCCACAAACTGACATCCAGCATCTGTGCAACACGATGCATACACGTTTCCATGCTTGCATTCGTCGCTCTGTCGGTTACGCAGATTATTAAACGAAAGCAGAATGTTGGAAACCGATTTTCGGTGAGAGTTAACATGTGAAGGCCTGAACCGATTTTGCTAGCCCTCAATAGTTTTACACGAAAAGCCTCTGAAAATACAGTTCCCATTTCTGGGTTTTGGTCAGCACGACGACTGCTCTTTTTCAGTTCCACTTATGTGTTGCCCAACTTCCGCAGCTCGTGGTTTTGCGGTAGCGTTCTCGCTTCTCGTGCACCGGGTCCCGGGTTCGACTCCCGGCGGAGTCATGGATTTTCCCTGCCTCGAGATGACTGGGTGTTGTTGTGTCGTCTTCATCACCATCATTCATCCCCATTACGGTCGGAGGAAGGCAATGGCAAACCACCTCCGCTAGGACCTTGTCTAGTCAACGGTGCGGGTCTCCCGCATCGTCCCCTACGCTCCTCGGAGTATGGGATCTCATCATCATTAATTTCACATTTTCAATGGCTTACCTCGCGCTCAGGTTAAATTGTGATCTTGCAATCTTATTCACTTAAATATGTTACCGAGACAAATGCATTCCCGAAATTTCATAACTCTACATTAATTATTTTTTGAGTGTTGCAATTTTTTTTCTCTCGGTGTATTTACACATCTTTTTCCCCTTATTCTTTCCTTCTTCTCAAGCGTTTGCCAGTTCATTTGCTATGTTCAGTGTAAGACACTCCCAGCCACGTAATCACAGTGGTGTCAAAACTGCAGTTTAATGTCTAGTTTTCAATAAATTGTCTATAAAAAGCGTGCTATCGTTTTACAACGTTGTCTCATTAAGGTTAGTGATTGTTGAAACAGGTTGTTCGCATGATTAGAGTTCTAACTTCACTCATAACGGTTTACTTCTACGGTCCTTTCTGAAGATTCGCTTCTGTGTTTAACGCTTCTGATTCTGGTTTTTGATGATATCGTGCCACTAACATTCACTACATTGTGACTCTCTCTACAAGCACACATGACAAAAATCAGTAACCCTCCCCCCAGAACACACCATGCTAATACACTGTGTAACGCCGTCTGTGCCGGCCGAAGTGGCCGTGCGGTTAAAGGCGCTGCAGTCTGGAACCGCAAGACCGCTACGGTCGCAGGTTCAAATCCTGCCTCGGGCATGGATGTTTGTGATGTCCTTAGGTTAGTTAGGTTTAACTAGTTCTAAGTTCTAGGGGACTAATGACCTCAGAAGTTGAGTCCCATAGTGCTCAGAGCCATTTTTTGAACGCCGTCTGTTGTTCTGATAATGGTGTCAGTTCGGCAAGAAAGAAGGACCAAAGGTTCCTTCTGGGGTGGCATATCCAGCTGAAGCCACACGTTGATAACTCTGACAGAGCGGAGATGTTGATTGCTACTGTAAGAATTGGTGGGATGTGACCCCTACCAAGCGTGGGGTGCGGTGGTGAAGTGCTGTCGGGTGCCAGGGGTGGTTTAAGAATTTATTGTTTTGGCGGTCCCGTTGACTCGCCTTCTTCATGGCAGCGGGCCATGACACTAGTTACTGCCCGCCATCCATGTGGAGCACGTGCTGGTATCACCGCGGACTTCCAGACTGAGCCACACACAACTGATTTCATCAAAGTGTAGTTCCCTCAAGATGGCGCTGACGCAACGTCTAAACTAGTAGCGAAGTAAATAATAACTCTTAAGTACAGCTGGAGGAATTTCATTTTTAATAAAAATTATACCAGCTGTGTCCCACCTTCATCCAGGTTAAATTTGGATGTACGGAGAACGTCTGCTGTCTCAGTCGGTATTTGGCGAATGATGGTCAGCGTATCACAGGTCCTGCCTTGCGGCTGGCTCATTGCACCTCATTAGAGGAAGTCGCCAGAAGCCCGAGTATGCCGGTCGCGGTGGCCGAGCGCTTCTAGGCTCTTCAGTCCGGAACCACGCGACCGCTACGGTCGCAGGTTCGAATCCTGCAGCGGCCATGGATGGGTATGATGGTCTTAGGTTAGTTAGGTTTAAGTAGTTCTAAGTTCTATGGGACTGATGACCTCAGATGTTAAGTCTCGTAGTGCTCAGAGCCATTTGAACCATTTGAAGCCCGAGTATGTGTAGCTGTCTGTGTGGGACAATGATCTTATCTATTCGAGAAGATGACTGAATGAAGCCTAATTTTCTAGTTACATCAGCGCTCTTCACAGCGCCGTGGTGTCCCAACATTTCGTTTCAGGCTGTCAGCTTGTTACTTCCAGCAGCGTCAGTGTGCTGAAAGCCGTTCTTGTGTATGATTTACATGTTGTTACTCCACTATGCATGGTTGGTAGAATGACGTTATGCTCTATTCAGAATATGCTCATACTGCTGAAATGACGATTCAGACATCTCGCCTGAGCCATGGGTAGCAATGACCTCCATTATGTACCATACTATTTGCAGTATCAGCGCCGCTACCTGTTTGAAATTCTGACGCATACGTTGCACAAGAGCCTGCCTTGGCTTGCTCAGCTTCCACCGGGATATGACGCCTTTCTCTTCTAGGTGCCACACCAAGCTTGCCCGTGTTTCCGAATTTCAGTGTTATTTTCTTTAAACCAATCAATATCGGGCCTCTCTTCAGACCTTTCTGTTGGCGACACTCTCTCAATGCAGCACTGTAATAGCTGCCGTTCATACAGAACAGTTTGTCTAACAGCGCACTGTTTCTCTTCTCGGTACGCATACTCTTTAGTCAAGTTACGACACGTCACAGGACTGGGTAGATGCCATACGGTGATACAAACAGTGTACAGCGCCAGATTTGCACCTTTTGGCCACAATTGGAACTAAGTTACGACACGTCAAAGGACTGGGTAGATGCCATACTGTCATACAAACAATGTACAGCACCAGATTTGCACCTTTTGGCCACAATTGGAACTAATTTCCAGCGTAAATCTATTCTGCATAAACGCATTACCATATCTGCCAAGTTTCGCTGCCATAGGATAATTACAGCCCACACTGGACCTCTGTCGGTAGCTGCACATTAATTATATCTACAAACTGATTAAAAATTACGTAACCTTATTTTTTTCGATGCGATATTTAAAACTTTGTGATCAAGCCCTCGTAGCTACAACAAAAAATATTTTATTCCGCTTTCAAAAATTCAAATGTGTGTGAAATCTTATGGGACTTAACTGCTAAGGTCATCAGTCCCAAAGCTTACACACTACTTAACCTAAATTATCCTAAGGACAAACACACACCCATGCCCGAGGGAGGACTCGAACCTCCGCCGGGAACAGGCGCACAGTCCGTGACCGCTATTTCGCTTTCTTACGCCACTGAATGGTGAGAGAGAAAGGAGTACGGATCTGCAAATCGTTAGCAGGGACAGGTTGAATCTTTGTCCATTCGGCAAGCCTTGCCGTGTAATAAGTTGTTCGCTATTTCTAAAAGTGCCTGGCGAGCCTCTAGGGGGCGCAATGCGTCAAGGGCCGGAGCTACGGAGCACTGTTATTACTATCCGAGTGATTTAGCGTCGAAGCTGAAAGGGCGTGTGGGTTAACGACCTGCTTTTTCAGCGCATCGAATAGATTCTTACGGAGAGACTTCTTGTCTGGTCGACTGGGCGTAGCGCTCTCTCTCTCTCTCTCTCTGTCTCTCTCTCTCTCTCTGTCCACGCCTAGTCCCGCAGATACGTCATACTCAGCGCGCATCTATTTCATTGCAATTAACACGTCATCCGTTCTCTCCATTTCCAACTCTACCACTTGTCCATCTGTCTGCCACTCGGGCGAGATGGAAGAAAAAGAGCGAAAGAGCCTGCCGAGAGGTAAAACCGCCGCAATTTATTCTGGCACGCGCTCCAGATCGCCTTCGAGTGTCGCTTTGCTTTCAGGATAAATAGCTGCATCCTTCCCTGCAGGCGGCCGCAAAAACCGTGCCTCCCCCACCGGACGAACCAGAATGTCCGGAAGAGCTCGTTGCCTCGTGTTCCTCTCACTCAATTAGGGCGAAGGTAACCACCGCCCCTCGGCTACGCCCACGTCAGTAGGCTGACATCATCTGTGTAGGCCGCCCTAGCCGATATTTTTACGCCAATTATTCGGACAGGTTCCTCCGGCGCAGTCTGTAATTGCGGGCTGGCGCGCGAGTTTTGCTGCCGCAGAGCATTCTCCGCGCTTCCGACTCATCTCAGGAGGCAATTAGAAATAAAGAAAAATGACACGGTCGGTCACGGATATCTTTCGGCTCCGATGAAGTGGGTTCCGTACATCTATATCCACATATTTATTTGACAGGCCACCACACGGTGCGTGGTGGAGGGTACCTGTACCATTGCTAGGCGCTTCCTTTCCTGTTCCACTCGCAGAGATAGCGAGGGAAAAACGATTGTCTGTATGCCTCCGTATGAGCCCAAATTTCTCGGATCTTCGTGGTCCCTACGCGAAATGTATGTTGGCGGCAGTAGGATCGTTCTGTAGAAAGCTACAAATGCCGGGTCTCTAATTTTTTTCAAAAAAGAACATCGTCTTCCCTCCAGAGATTCCCGTTAGAGTTCCCGAAGCATCTCTCCAGTACTTGCGTGTTCTTCGAGCCTACCGGAACTGTGGTGTCACCGCCAGACCCCACACTTGCTAGGTGGTAGCCTTTAAATCGGCCGCGGTCCATTAGTATACGCCGGACCCGCGTGTCGCCACTATCAGTGATTGCAGACCGAGCGCCACCACACGGCAGGTCTAGTCTAGAGAGACTCCCTGGCACTCTCCCAGTTGTACAGCCGATTTTGCTAGCGATGGCTCACTGTCTACATACGCTCTCATTTGCCGAGACGACAGTTTAGCATAGCCTTCAGCTACGTCATTTGCTACGACCTAGCAAGGGGCCATATTCAGTTACTATATGTCTTCGGAACAGATAATATTGTGAATCATGTACCGTCAAGAGCGACGTTCATCTTTAATGGATTAAAGTTAAGTATCAAACTAATTACGTCCGCTTTCTGAATTCTAATTCCTTGTCATGTTACAGACCTCACGCCAGTATAGTCCTTCCCACCACACCAGCCTGCGTGAGCTAAAGCGCTTGCATTTCGTCCTCCTCTAGTAACACGGTGTTGGCTCTTCTGCCAACTCAACAGGAACAAATCTAGCGGCCCACTCTGAAGTGCTACGATTCTATCTAACTATCGCTTGAGCCTTGTCCCGCAGTTACGCAGGGTCAGCCATCGTTAATTTGATTTGGCATGTTAATGGTTAAGGGGTGACCGGATACCCTTCCTGCCGCCACCGCATACACCCCGGGACTGAATTAGTGTACCCCAACTGTCTGCGCCGAGTGTAATCCGTGGAATAGTGCGAACGTGTTCAGATGTCTGCGAGCCGTGTAACTGAGGCGGAACATGGGGACCAGCCCGGTATTCGCCTAGCGGGATGTGAAAAACCGCCTAAGAACCACATCCAGGCTGGCTGGCACATCGGACCTCGTCGTTAATCCGCCGGGCGGATTCGATCCGCGGCCGGCGTGCCTACCCGAGTCCAGGAAGCAGCGCGTTAGCGCTCTCGGCTACCCTGGCGAGTACTGAACTGATGTCTTCCTTTAATCTGACCTGGTGCGGATCGCAAACAATAGGACAGTACACGAGAACAGGAAGCTCTAGCGTCCTATACGCTGTCTCCTTCACAGATGAACCACACTTTCCCAAAACTCTCCCAATGAACCGAATTGGATCATTCGCCTTCCCTACTGTAGTCTTTATATGCTCATTCCATTTCATACTGTTTTGCAACGTTACGCCTAGACGTTCAGAGAGATGACCATGTCAAACAGGAAATTAATAATGCAGTATCCAAACATTACTGGTTTGCTTCGCCTAGTCATCCACATTAATCTACACTTTTCTTCATTCAGAGCTAGGTGCTATGCATCATGCCAACTAGAAATTTTGTCTAGGTCATTTTCTAGTCATTCAACCTCGACAGATTCCCAAGTACCAAAAGCGTCATCAGCAGACAACCGCAGATTGCTACCCATCCTCTCTGCCAGATCATTTACGTGTACAGAAAATAGCCGGCCGTTGTGACCGAGCGGTTCTAGGCGCTTCAGTCTGGAACCGCGCTTCCGCTACGGTGACAGCTTTGAATCTTGCCTCGGGAATGGATGTGTGTGATGTCCTTAGGTTAGTTTGAAATGGCTTGCTGTGTCACTCCCACTAATCGTGCCAATTCTTCTTGGGTTTCCGCTGTGGCCGAGCGGTTCTAGGCGCTTCAGTCCGGAACTGCGCTGCTGCTACGGTCGCAGGTTCGAAACCTGCCGCGGGCAGGGATGTGTGTGATGTCCTTAGCTTAGTTAGGTTTAAGTAGTTCTAAGTTCTAGGGGACTGATGACCTCAGATGTTAAGTCCCATAGTGCTCAGAGCCATTTGAACCATTTATAAAGAAAATAATACCGGTCCTATTACACTTCTCTGGGGCACTCCTGACGATACTCTTGCGTCTGATGAAGCGCTAATCCCAACTACTACTTGAACTGTAATCTAGCGCAGGGGGCATTGTAAGAATTTTATTGTTGTTACAAAACTGATAGTTTCCTGAACTATACGAATAGTTCTGAATGACGGAGCTACATTTCATTTGTCTAGAAACTACAATAGGTACAATCTCCCCGTACACGATGGGTACTCATGAAGCTTTAATTATCACCTGAAAAAATAAAAGGTATGTAATTAGTTTTTGTTTTTGGAATACTGGTCCACATTAAAATTCCCGCGCCAAAGTGCCCTAGCACACTGTTAGAGGAGCCAAACCAAAACTGTGCAGTGCCCCACGGCTCGTAAATATTTGAAAAACGTCATGATTTACCACCAAGAGCTGCTGATGAAATTTCTTTACTGAACAACCAGTTTCCGGCCGGCCGTTGTGGCCTAGCGGTTCTAGGCGCTTCAGTCTGAAACCGCACGATCGCTACGGTCGCAGGTTCGAATCATGCCTCGGCCATGGATGTGTGTGATATCCTTAGGTTAGTTAGGTTTAAGTAGTTCTAAGTTCTAGGGGACTGATGACCTCAGAAGTTAAGTCGCATAGTGCTCAGAGCCATTTGAAAATGGACTAATTCACGGAAAAATATAATGTAAAAAGTGGCCAACAGATGGCGCTGGATAGCACCACGTCAGTGACGCCGTATGAGAATCGTGTATATAATGAGCGGTAGTGAAAGAGGGAATCAGATCATCCGCAGCCTGGCTGATAAAAACCTTCCGGAAGATGTGATTTTTATGCAGGATCGCCCTACACCTCATATTTTTGCACGAGTAAAAGATCTCTTGCACACATAGTTTGGCGAGGATCGCGTGTTGAGCAGGCCACGTCCGCTATGCTTGGCTTACCAGGTCTCCAGATCTCCAGCCGCTGATTATTGGTCGTGGGGTTATCTGAAGTGGCAAATCTACCGCGATGGTCCGATATTATTACGGATGCTAAAGGACCACATCCGATGGCAATTTCTCGTCATATCTACTGATATGCTGTACAGTGCTGTTCGACACATTGTCAATAAAATGTTCAAATGTGTGTGAATTCCTAAGGGACCAAACTGCTTAGGTTATCGGTCCCTAGACTTACACACCACTTAAACCAACTTATGTTAAGAACGACACACACACCCATGCCCGAGGGAGGACTCGAACCTTCGGCGGGAGGTGCTGCGCAGTCCGTGACATGAGGCCTCAAGCCTTGCGACCACCCCGCACCTTTGACACATTGTCCTCCGACTACCGTGTTATTGATGACTGATGGCCAACATATTGAGCATTTGTTACAAAGAACATCGTCTTCCCTAAAAATGAATTGCTACGCTGATTATTACTTGTGAATCATATTGAATGCCATCAGCTGGTAATTTTGTGTAACTTTTTTTCAATAAAGCCTATGTCATTTCAACCATATCTTTCAATTTTTATCTCTCTATCTACATTATTCTGTGAAGTTGAATTTTCAAATGTATATGGACTTTTGGGTCACCTTGTACATACTACATTGTAATAGCACACATACTACACAGCGTAGCAAGGAGTAAACTGTCTGGCACATTTTATGATTGACGGTGTCATTGCTTCGTGACAGCAGTAACGAATTCATGGATCTTATTGACAATGATTTTACATCGCCTAGTATGATGTAAATGCTTTCATGCAGCTGATACTGGCTCATGGACCGAAATTATTGTTCAATAAATAAATTTTATCAGCTGTTCTCTTCGGTGAATCATGATGTTTTTCAAAGCATGTTGAGTTGGTGGAAATGTACTGCAGCAATGCACTCTCATATGTCACAGTGGTTAGTGGGAGTAGAGGCTTCCAGTGTGGTTAAACAAGTCTCAGTGGCGAAGAACGAAGTAACAGACCATCTGTCGTACTGGACGAAAATAGACTCGTCGGCACAATGGTGGGTTCTCTACTTTACTCCGGAAGGAGACCGAACGGGTACTATAACACATAAATTATTAGTTTACTTTATTGTAACATAGATAAGAAGAATTACTTAACTTTTACAATCCTTTTCCACAGGAGTGACATGCGGGTTTACAACTATCTGTGAACATTAAAATATCACCTTAACCGATGCCGGTATTTTACTTCTGAATAACCGGTATTTTTCGGTATTTGTTTGGCCTCGGTAATAACAGGTGTTTTTATTTTTTAGAAGAAAACGAGTGAAAAAACCGAAAAATCAAGTAGCCATAGCAGCAATTCTAAAATTTCTGGTGTTTAAATAAACCTTTTTTTTATAAAAAAAACCTAAATATCAATTAGCCATAGCAGCAGTGCTAAAATTTCTCGTGTTTAAATAAACCTTTTTTAAAAAGAGAATCATTTTTATTCGTAAAATTTGCATGGGTTTCAATTATTACGTTATTATAGAAAATTCGAAAGGTGATCAATGTTATTTGAATAACAATGCCGACGGAAACGAGCAACGAATATATCGCATAAGAAGTGGTGCAGCATTGCTGAGACAATAATGTCCCTGTTGCTCTGTCGTGCCTTGAAGTACGCGTGTGCGGGCAGCGTGCATGACTTGACCCCACCTGATCTGTACGGTAATTTGTCCCTGTCGTCGTCGGACATCCGTCTTACTGTAGAATGGCACCAACCTTAGTCTGGAAATATTTTTACGAAATGACGTAAGAATGAAGTACAATGCTTCATTTGCTTAAAATATTAAAGATTTGTCTGCCCTTTCTGTGAAATAACAAAAGAGGAAGGAAATTGTGGTAATAGTAATAAAATAAAGAAAACTTGACAGCAATTGATTAATAGTGTAAAATAAATATATAAAGTACCTGATTTGCTGTCTGTGTCTATATAATATGGTTCAAATGGCTCTGAGCACTATGGGACTTAACTTCTGAGGTCATCAGTCCCCTAGAACTTAGAACTACTTAAACCTAACTAAACTAAGGACATCACACACATCCATGCCCGAGGCAGGATTCGAACCTGCGACCGTAGCGGTCGCGCGGTTCCAGACTGTAGCGCCTAGAACCGCTCGGCCACTCCGGCCGGCTATATAATATGCCTTCATCTGGTTCTAGCCCTTGAAATTGGCAAATTAACCAAAAAGCAAACATACACCTCAGTTTTCACTCGTTTTCACTGACTATTCGTAACGCCCAAATAGTGGTATGATCACCGATTACATGATTTTGAGGCAGAGTTTCAAGAATGTAATATTCTATTCTGTTTATCGTGATACTGGGATAGTCAAAATGTTTCAGTCTTTGTTTGATTTCTGCGTTTATTGCAGGGAATAAAAGGAATAAAAAACTGAAAATCGGTTAATTTCAGAAACAGGTTAGTTTGAGCGGTTTTAACACTCAGATTAAACGGGCGTGCAAAAAAAATCTATATAACCCAAAACTTGTTTCAGTGATAACCACCATCCCTGCCACACAGCTGGCCCACAAGATGATGCTGCGTCGATGATCACGGACTGGGCCGAGCGGTTTTGTGCTCGCCCGTCAAGTAGAAATTGGAAATTTGTGGTAATTCCGATGGGACCTTACTGCTGAGATCATCGATCCCTAGGCTTACACACTACTTAATCTAACTTACGCTAAGGAGAAAACACACACACACACACACACACACACACACACACACACACACACACACACATGCCCGAGGGAAGACTAGAACCTCCGACGGGGGAAGCCGCGCGAACCGTAGCAAGACACCCGAGACCACGCGGCAACCCCGAGTAGCGTGAAGTAGAAGCGCGGTTGCGGCGGCGTAGCAAAAACTTTCTGGGCGTGGCTACGCCGCTGTCGCTTGATCATCGATACGGCCTACAGCGACTGTTTTCTCTTGTGCTTATGTTGCACGGTACCAACCTTGCTATGCCACCTCGCTCTGTATGCTCGAACCCATTTATAAAGCCCGCCTAATCGAAGCAGTAGCGGAAATGTTGCACCTGTGTCGCGCCGATCCAGATGAGTTCTCTAGCCGCCTAATCATTATGGACCAGTGCTGGGAGTGTCACTATCACCCGGAATGCAGAGGATATACACTTAAGAGCCGAAGTAACTGGTACACTTGCCTAATATCGCGTAGGACGCCCGCGAGCACGCAGAAGTTCCGCAACGCGACGTGGTATGGACTCGAGTAATGTTTGAAGTATTGGTGGAGGGAATTGACAACATGAATCCTGTAGGGCTGTCCATAAATCCGTCAGAGTACGGGGGGGTGAGACCTCTACTCAACAGCACGTCGCAAGGTATTCCGAATATGCCCAATAACTTCCGCTGATAGTGGAAACAAGGAATCGAATACACGTTAGGTTAGATACAAGGGTCACCCTAAAACGTTACGCATACTGTAGAGTATAGGTACGTATAACATACACTTAAGCGCCAAAGAAACTGGTATAGGCATGCGTACTCAAATACAGAGACATGTAAACAGGCAGAATACGGCGCTGCGATCGGCAACGCCTATATTAGACAACAAGTGTCTGGTGCAGTTGTTAGATCGGTTACTGCTGTTACAATGGCAGGTTATCAAGATTTAAGTGAGTTTGAATGCGCAGTCAGTCAGGGCACGAGCGATGGTTCAAAAAATGGTTCAAATGGCTCTGAGCACTACGGGACTTAACATCTGTGGTCATCAGTCCCCTAGAACTTAGAACTACTTAAATCTAACTAACCTAAGGACATCACACAACACCCAGCCATCACGAGGCAGAGAAAATCCCTGACCCCGCCGGGAATCGAACCCGGGAACCCGGGCGTGGGAAGCGAGAACGCTACCGCACGACCACGAGATGCGGGCACGAGCGATGGGTCTCGGCATTTGCGAGGTAGCGATGAAGTGGAGATTTCGCCGCACGACCATTTCACGCGCGTACTGTGAATATCAGGAGTCCGGTAATACATCAATTCTGCGACATCGCTGCGGCAGGAAAAGGATCCTGCAAGAAGGGGACTAACGGCGACTGAAGAGAATCGTTCAACGTGACGGAAGAGCAACTCTTCCGCAGATGGCTGCAGATTTCAGTGCTGGGCCGTCAACAATTGTCAGCGTGCGGACCATTCAATGAAACATCATCGATATGGACGTTCGGAGCCGAAGGCCCACTCGTGTACCCTTGATGACTGCACGACACTAAGCTTTACGCCTCGCCCGGGCCCGTCAACACCGACATTGGTCTGTTGATGACTGGAAAAATATTGCCTTGTCGAACGAGTCTCGTTTCAAATTGTATCGAGCGAATGGACGTGTACAGTTATGGAGACGACCTCATGAATCCATGGACCCTGCATGTCAGCAGGGGATTTTTCAAACTGGTGCAGGCTCTGTAATGATGTAGGGCCTGTGCAGCTGGACACTTTTAGTTTTGTTCCTAATAATGTTTCTCAAGATCAGCTACTGACTGGTCCTATCACATTTGTTGGATGCAAGATTAACTTTTCATGTACTACGACAGAACTTGTTCCTGGTAATTCATGGTTAACACTTGCTATAGTACGAGGTAGTGATAAGGCATTACAAGGATTGGAATCGTACTATGACAGAGACATTATCTCCTATCGTACTTTTTCTATTGGTGTACAAGGTGATAGGAACTATGGAACAGGTGTCGTACATACTGACAAACCATTTTCATTATATACAAGAAACAGGAGACGTGTTAATGCTAATGAAAGAATTAATGTTTGGGTCAAGATTGATGGTGTGTTAGCAAATTATATTAAAGTACAAGGTGACATTACTGTATATTATCATTCTTAATAAAGATCCTTATCCTAAAAAAAATTCTTATCAGCTACTGAAGCATCTTTCTCTTGTGTGGGTTGCAGGGGTTACGACCCCTGGGGAGGTGGGTGGGTTTTATTTCATGGCTGTGTGAATTTGCCTGATGCTGCTGCGTAAGTCGCGTGACCTTGAAGCGGACTTAGCCGCTGAGCGAGGCTGCCGGGCAACACGGTGCCTAGTATTACTAGCACCGTGTTGCTGGAAAATCAAGATTGCCCAACACTGATGAGACCTCTGATACGTCTAGAAACGACTCTGACAGGTGACACGCACGTAAACATCCTGTTTGATCATCTATTCTTGTCCATTGGGCATTCCGACGGACTTGGGCAATTCCAGCAGGACAATGCGACACTCCACACGTCCATAATTGCTACAGAATGGCTCCAGGAACACTCGTCTGAGTGTAAACACTTCCGCCCGCCTCCAGACTCCCGACATGAACATTACTGAGCATATCTGGGATGCCTTACAACGTGCTGTTCAGAAGAGATCCCCAGCCCTGCAGGATTCTGGTGTAATTCCCAGACATTAGTCGAGTCCGTGCCACGTCGCGTTGCGACACCTGCGTGCTCGCGGGGGCCCTACAAGATGTTAGCCGGCTGTACCAGTTTCTTTGGCTCTTCAGTGTAATTTATTCACCTTTATGGGCAATGAATCCACTACCTCCAGCGGCAGTCTAAAATATCGACGATATGGACAGGGACTGCGGACAGGTGGCGGTAGGGGGGAATGTGAGTCGGCTAGGGAGCGTGCCGAGATAATCCGCGCACGTGCGATAAACACTGTGTCCAGATGGCGCTGCGGTTAACCCAACTGCCTAGAACGTGGGAGATCCTGGGCTCGAATCTTCGTCCAGCTCACATTTTCACTCGTCGCTGCTGATTCTGAGTAAAGTCCCGATGCAGTTGATATCATTAATCCCTTCCATTTTCCTTCCTTTCTACCTCCTCCACCTACAATTTACATAATACTAATTTATACTGCGCAACGGAATTAAAGGGTCACATTTTTGAAACCCCGTAGTTGTCTCTCACAGGAAAGTATAAGTTCGCAGAAGTTGAAAATACGGCTTCAGTTGAAATTACTTTATTTTCACACGAGCGCCGGGGACCACAACACAGCTACGACACCTGAGGATGGGCTTATAACACCCGAAACCGGTCGTGTGAAAATAAAGTAATTTACAATTGAAGCGGTACTTTCAACCTCTGCTATAATGCTCAGTTGCAGATGTTCTGCCAACAAGATTGTTTAAAGTATAAGTTATTAAATTCGATTGAGGGGTACCTTCTTCCTTCCTCTGTAATGGTGCAGCAGCGTGGCGCCTTGCGACATTACCATCGGGCTCGACGACGCTTTGGTCAGCGAGGTATAGACACATGTGAAAAGCAATTTCTAGAGTTCTGAAGTTCAAGGGACGTTTACAGGTAAGTTAATGATGTTGCATTGGCATAAGATTTCACCACAATTCTGCCCAACGTCACCGTGAGCGTATCACACGAAGGCAAGGTCGTCACAGCCTCTCTTACCCACACTTCATCCGTTCATTTGACGCCTCTGCGATGGAGGCCAGAACCGCGACGCAAAGACTTAGAACCACTGCGAGTGGCTGAGGAAACCGTTTCGGACACACCGCCGCCCACAAGCCTCAGGATTTAGCATAAAGGGCTTCAACAGAAGCCACCCCTTTCCTTTCCTTTCGCGGTCGTTAACGACGGTTCGCGGTGGGATGTACAACAGGACGACGTTGTTGACAACCTTTGACGCTGTTGACCTTTCCTGGGCTATTCAACTCTTCTCGACGGACGTCACAGGGTTGCAACCCCATTGAACGTGATGTCGCCCCTCTGGAGCGCTGTGCGATCTCAATTTTTGCTCTTGTGTACAGGGTGGAACGACTAGCGACAATTCAAAGCATTCGACAAAATTTGAACGTGATCCGAAAATCCGAAATAGCAAAGGATGCTTATGCTTTTTCAGTTGTCCAGTGGCGTGATCACAGAGGGTTGCGACATAGACTTATGCGTGAATAAAATGGCGAAGAGTCCATTAGGCCATCCGGCTTCAGCATAGCTCTCGAAGGCTTTGCAGAGAAAACCTGCGAAATACACTACTGGCCATTAAAATTGCTGCACCACGAAGATGACGAACTACAGACGCGAAATTTAACCGACAGGAAAAAGATGCTGTGATACGCAAATGATTATCTTTTCAGAGCATTCACACAAGGTTGGCGCCGGTCGCGACACCTACAACGTGCTGACATGAGGAACGTTTCCAACCGATTTCTCATACTCAAACAGCAGTTGACCAGCGTTTCCTAGTGAAACGTTGTGATGCCTCGTGTAAGGAGGAGAAATGCGTACCATCTCGTTTCCGACTTTGATAAAGGTCGGATTGTAGTCTATCGCGATTGCGGTTTATCTTATCGCGACGTTGCTGCTCGCTTTGGTCGAGATCGAATGACTGTTAGCAGAATATGGAATCGGTGTGTTCAGGCGGGTAATACGGAACGCCGTGCTGGATCCCAACGGCCTCGTATCACTAGCAGTCGAGATGACAGGCATCTTATCCTTATGGCTGTAACGGATCGTGCAGCCACGTCTCGATCCGCGAGTTAACAGATGGGGACGTTTGCAAGACAACAACCATCTGCACGAACAGTTCGACGACGTTTGCAGCAGCATGGACTACCAGCTTGGAGACCATGCCTGCGGTTACCCTCGACGCTGCATCACAGACAGGAGTGCCTGCGATGGTGTACTCGGCGACGAACCTGGGTGCACGAATGGCAAAACGACATTTTTTCGGATGAATCCAGGTTCTGTTCACAGCATTATGATGGTCGCATCCGTGTTTAGCGACATCGCGGTGAACGCATTTTGGAAGCGTGTATTCGTCATCGCCATACTGGCGTATCACTCGGCGTGATGGTATGGGGTACCATTGGTTACACGTCTCGGTGACCTCTTGTTCGCATTGACGGCACTTTGAACAGTGGACGTTCAACCCTTCAATCGATCCCTGCGAAACCCAACATTTGAACAGGTGTAACGTCCCCTTTGAAAAATTAATGAATTACTGTGCTGATAAACCCCATGCGTTATTTGATTTTCAAACAGCTTAGCAAAACTGAACGTACTTAGACATTACTCTCTTTACGTATGCTGATCAACACTAAACTGACACACAATGTTTTTAGCGCAACGCAATCTGACTTTCAATCATCCCTACAAAAGAATGCCCCTGACTAAAGAATGCCCCTGACTAACTTTCATGAATCACTTACCTCACAAAAATCTTCGTTACTCGAACTACTGCAATACAGCGAGCGCCACTACTGCAAGCTAAATAAAAGATTCAAACTACTGAAGGCACTAACTACTGATAGGCATAGTTAGCAAATGAAAGATTTTGATAGAGAACAAACAATGTATTTATCTTAATAGTGTTCAAAAGTCATAATATATATAGCAGTTCATGACATCCAGTCTTACAAATTTACTGTCTCTGATGGACACGCGTCCAGATCATGCGCTCTCAAAACTCTGCCATTTCTCTCCCCAGATCCACCACTGCTGGCGGCTCACCTCCAACTGCGCAGCGCTTCGCGCTGTTAACATCCAGCTGCCCAAGACTACAATAGCAAACAACAATGCAAAGCAGCCACAGACTGCACACAGCACATCCAGTGATTTTCATACAGAGCACTACTTGGCGTTACCAATAAAAAAACCTAAATAGCCTACTTACACAGGATAATGCACGACCGCATGTTGGAGGTCCTTTACGGGCCTTTCTCGACACAGAAAATGTTCGACTGCTGCCATGGCCAGCTCATTCTCCAGATCTCTCACCAATTGGAAACGTCTGGTCAATGGTAACCGAGCAACTGGCTCGTCACAATACGCCAGTCACCACTCTTGATGAACTGTGGTATCGTGTTGTAGCTGCATGGGCAGCTGTACCTGTACATGCCATCCAAGCTCTGTTCGACTCAATGCCCAGGCGTATCAATGCCGTTATTACGGCAAGGGGTGGTTTTTCCGGGTATTTATTTCTCAGGATCTTTGCACTCAAATTGCGTGAAAATGTAATCACTTGTCAGTTGTTGTATAATTTTCCAATGAATACCCGTTTATCATCTGCATTTCTGATTGGCGTAGCAATTTTAATGACCAGTAGTGTAGTCCTAGGCGCCTGCACATCGGAGATGCGTCAAGTGGTTGCTTACCTTCAGGCGCATAGGGTTACTTGGCAGGTTTTCACTGTAAACGCACATTTTTAAAATTCTCAGTAAATGTAGGCAGGTGCCACCGAACTAGGAGGTGTTGGTGTGACACTTTGTCATTTTATTCACGCATGTGTCGATGTCGCACCAGTCTGTGGTTAAGGGTTACGAATGGAGCCCTTTGCTGAAGTGTGTTAATTCTTTGGCACAGATCTTTTTGAGTTCGTTTACGTGATACCGCATCCTGCATGTACCTATGAGTCACAGTTTTTTCAGCTGCGTTTGGGAGTAACCGAGGTTTCATGTGAACACCGTGTGTACACGCTACGTTGTGTGGCAGCGCCCAGTGGGGGAGCTGCCGGCAGTGTATTCGTAGCGCGGCGGCCGGCGTTCGACCGGTCCGCGGCCAGGCCAGGCCAGGCCAGGGTGACCCGGCGGCTATCGACCGCCTGCCCGGCGGGCAGTCGTCCACCCCCGCAGGCCACGCCCCCCAGCCGGCCGGCCTCGCCACTGGCCGCCCCCGCCGGCCGCGCCGACCGCCCCCATTGGCCGCACTCAGATCGATGACCATTGTCTTAGTTACACTCGGCCCAGGCCGGGCTCTGCTGTTCCTTTCCTCTGCCCCATCTCCTCCTCCTCCTCCACTTCTTCTTCTTCCGCTTTCTTTCCTGCCCAGTCCGCTCTCCCGTGCCATCAGCCTTCTTTTACCCCTTCTCACACCCCTGCCGTCCCTTCACGGAAGTAAGCGAGCCCTGCGTGGCGTGTTATTGATCGCTGACCTGCGCCGTGTTTCCACAGTGGAGCATATAGAAAAGATGATATGTTTGAAGTCTCTGATTTACTTGCTCGCTGCTGTAGGAAAGGGGGTGGCAGGGGAGTGGGGGGGGGGGGGGTGGAAGCGGGGAACAGGCGCTCGTCGCAGCCAGATTTATACGGAAGAATTTTCCAAATCACCGCTGCATAATTTTCACATTTCGTCTAACGTGGTGTGTTGCCTCGTGGGCGAGGGTGCCACATCGTGATTTGTTGCATGTGCTTCGTGAGGTGGACGATTTTTTTTTCCCCCCCAGCCTGCTCTGGGCATTCTGACGGCTTCATCCACCACGTAGATATTTCCGTCGAGATACCCCACTAGTCCACAAACGGCGGCAATGAAGCCCATATGTTGGTATCTTGTATGGTAGTCCATTGCGGAACAATTTCCAACGAATGGTTTGGCGTAATTTGAGTCAGACGTGTATGCTTTCATAAAAGAGAAACAACGCCCGGACAATTTCAGGCACTTTATTTCAACAACAGCTATTGAAATGTTTCAGGCACTCTGATGTTTCTAATCTGTATAAACGGTATGATGGAAGATGTGAACAGCTCGCTTAGATTCTTTGCACATGGTGCTGTCGTTTACCGTCTAGTAAAATCATCATAACCTCAATACGAAATACAAAATTATTTAGATAACATATCTGTATGGTCCGAAAAGTGCCGCCTGAATCTAAATAATGAAAATTGTAAGGTTCTTCTCGTGAGTACTGAAAAGGATCCTTTGAATTTAGTTTGCACACACATCTCAAGTATCAGCCAGAGCCCGTTGAGGTCCCAAACGACGCAAGCCCCAGCTTGGGCCGCCAAGCTGAGGGCGGAACCAGAGACATCGCAGTTGCAGGATCTGTAACACCGTTCAAGTACGAGTCCAGCGGTACTTTAGGTTTCCCTTGGAGCCTGCATTGACACGACCGATTTGCTCTCCATCCTTCCTCAATCCCAGCTTTTGACGATTCGTTAAACCATAATCTATCTTTCTCTTTCCTCCGCATCTTGACCAGTGGGGAGTTGAATATCTTGAGTGTGAGAATACAGACATATTTTGAGTTCTTTTATGAATCCGTTGTGACACATTAAGTGTACAACAATTTTAATTTTCCTTTTTGTGCACGGAGTCAACCACTGTCCTTTCCGCGTTTACTTATTTTGGTGCCTGCCCGTCGGGATCTCCTACAATCAAAATGCTTTTGTGACTTTGCTCTGTGTCCACATGTCTGTTCCTTCTGTTTTACTCTCTTCTTTTTCTGAGAGTCAACCCTTCATCACTGTCCGCCTTCGTAGCTGAGTCGTCAGCGCGTCTGACCCCCGTGTTGCGGTCCCGGGTACAAATCCATGTACTGGCATAGACTTTTGCTTTGTGGGAAGACTGGAACGGGGTTCAGTCAGCGTCGTGATGCGAGCTGAGCAGTCGCTCGAGTGAGAAGTAGCGGTGCCACGTCTGCTAAACTGACAACAGCCGGGAGAGCAGTATGCTGGCTCCCAGCCGTCCACCCGCATCTCGATGACGCCATTGGCTGAGGATGGCAGGGTGGTCGGTCGAGCTCGACTGCCCCTTCTGTTGCGAGAACGGCGGTGCTCTTTGCTTTAGTCCTTTAATAACGATAGCTTAAAGCAACCCAAACATTTTGGTCTGTTTCTTCATCTCTTTATCTTAATAAACTACTTTCGTTTTTGAAGGCTTTTTTTTGGTACAGGTGGTCCTTTTTTTAATATCCTCTAATCTCTATATCATCATCAGGTACTGTACCTTCTAAATAGAAGGACTGGATCAATCTCTTTACAATTACTTTTTCTCTATCACCTCCTTCGAGTCTCGGTCCGGCATACAGTTTTAATCTGCCAGGAAGTTTCATTTCAGGGCACACTCCGCTGCAGAGTGAAAATCTCATTCTGGATTCTGTTGCCGCCAACGTATATTTCGAGTGAGGACCACGATGATAAGAGAAATTAGGGCTCCAGCGGAGGCATATAGAGTGTCAGTTTTCCCTCGGTCTATTTGCGAGTGGAACAGAAAAGGAAATGTCTAAAGTGCGCGTCATATATCTTGGCGCCCCGAGTTTAGGTTCGTTCTGCGCATCTGACGTCACAAAACACAGTCAGCCAATGAACAGAGAACGACGTTGCCACATCTCGACTGCAGTGCAGAGCACGGAAGAGTGTCTTCAGTTTTAGAAACGTTCAGTCATAAATAAAGTAATAGAACAAAAGCAATGTCTTGATTGGAGACTTTCTTTTATAGAAAGTTTGGAAAAAGCATTCTTTATACCAATTGCTTCATATTCTATTAATTAAACCAAACAAGCAATAAGACTCCTAATTCAGGCGATAGCAAGGAAAGGTGTTTGTTTCAATCTCATGAACTGCTTTTTCGCAATAAACAACAGCGGTAATTGTTTATTTCCTATCGTACTTCGACGAAGCGTGAGTAATTCATAGTCATACCAACAGTGTTTATAAGTAGTTGCGTGAGGTGTTACAGTCCTTATGGAGATGTATTGTTTGAGGAGGTGAGATAGCGGAACGGTTAGGGTGTTGTGCTGCCAAGTGAAAGGTTAAGAGTTCAAACGTTGTGCAGTGCTTAATATTTTCTTTATTTAAAAACAATATTGGAGTGGCTTACTTCACGAATTTTATTCGTTTGAATGAAATTTCTAGTGCTTTGCCTCTTCATTAACTTTTTCGCTGCTGCAGACACGTGCTCCCCGCATTCCGCGCTGTGCACGGTTTTGTCATCACTGCACTTCTCGCCTGTGCAGACACATGGTTGGTGTTCCCACTGCTTTGACACACTTATCATTCGATTTCCAAAAACTATTTGGCCAAAAAATTTGATTTTTACACGTCTTCTTGACTGATACCTTCCCCCCATAAATGACTTAATTTTGTTTTGATGTGCAGCATTAAATGTAGTAAACCATTGCACGAAATTTTGAAGAGTTTGCAGAGGTAAATGTCCATAGCATATACTTTCCGTATGGTCGATTTTAGTTGCCACAATGTTGAGAATGAAATGTGGACAAGATACCTAAATTTCATATAATAGTTACTGTATAACAATATCTCATTTAATTTAAGTACCACATAGGTGTCGTATGTAATATTGAGAAATATTCCGCCTTTCGCGACTGTAATAAAAGTTTTATTTACACACGGCGCGTTTGGCTTTATTTTAAAGCACTTCCATCGGTGAAAGGTATGGCACATACACAATGGTATTCATGTTCTATTTCTTGTTTTTGTTCCACAGTCGCAGTTTTACCAATGGTATTGAAATATATCCCTCTTCTGCAACTGTAATAAGCGACTTATTTAGACCAGACGCGTTTCTCTCTTTTGAAGCATCATGTATTTTGTGTCCTCCATTGCCAAGTCACCTTTCGTAGTTTTGTGCTGCGGTAGCACAATATTCAACGTTTGTGTTGGCTCATCAGTGTTTTAGCAAATAAATGCTGTTTGTATGTGCCACACACAAAATTATATTTGACATAGCTCTGAGCGCTTCACTGACAGACGGTATATTCAAGTCCTAATGTTTTTGTAAGTCCACAGTTTTGTTTAATGTATTTTGTCTACTTCCTTTTGATTGATTGAAGTGCTTTAAAATAAAGCCAAATGTGCCCAGTGTAAGTAAAACTTTTGTTACAGTCGCGAAAGGTGGAATATTTCTCAATATTACATACGACACTTATGTGGTACTTAAATTAAATGAAATATATAGGTATCTTGTCCACATTTCATTCTCAACATTGTGGCAACTAAAATCGACCATCCAGAAAGTATACTCTATGGACTTTTACCTCTGCAAACTCTTCAAAATTTCGTGCAATGGTTTACTATATTTAATGCTGCGTAATAACTGCGTTGAACATCGAAACAAAATTAAGTCATTTATGGGGGGAAGGTATTAGTCAAGAAGATAGGTAAAAATCTAATTTTTGAGCCAAATAGTTTTTGTGGAATCGAATGATAAAGAGTGTCAAAGCAGTCGGAACACAATGTGTCTGCACAGGCGAGCAGTGCAGTGACAAAATCGCGCACAGCGCGGAATGCAGGGAGCACGTCTTTGTAGCAGCGAAAGGGTTAATGCGGCCGTGGTGGCTTTACTTCACGAACTGCGCGCTCCCCCCTAAACGTAAGCTTGCGAACTATGCTATACTATGGCGCTGCTTGTATTGGCGCGTGCGTCGTGTGCAACTGGCAACGCAGCAATCTCCCGCGTCTAGGCGGGCATGCGCGAGCCGCCAAGATAAAAGAATTGAACTATAGTAGTGGTACAGGATACCCGCCGCCAAGCATCACACGGTGACTTGTGGAGTAGGTATGGAGAGGACGTACATGTTTGTATAGGTGTAGATTCTTTCGCACTTCACCCAAGACAATCCATTCCCGTATGATGATGTGATGTTCTTCAGTCCCAAGAATGGTTTGATGCAGCTTCCCATACTAGTCTATACTGGTCAAGGCTCTTAATGTCTGCATAACGACTGCAACCTACATCCATTTAGCCCTGCTTATTGTTCTCTCCCTAATTCCCCCCCCCCCCCCCCCCCGTATACACACACACACACACACACACACACACACACACACACAAAGATTTCCCTCCCTTAACAAACTGACGATTCTTTCCTTGATGCCTCAGGATGTCTTCCCTCAGCCAACGCCTTCTTTTAGTCGAATTTTGTCATAAATTTCTTTTCTTCCCAATGCCACTCAGTACTACTTAATAGTTATCCGATTTTCCCAGACATGGAATCCTTCTGTCACGTCACATTTCAAAAGCTTCTTCCTCTCAGAACTATTTATCCCCCACGTTCCAAATCTGTACAAATCACTTTCTGGTGCATCCAATCTCTACTGGCAAAATTTCACAGGTTGTGTATCTGAAAACTATAACAAATGAGTATATTATATTCAGCCACTCGACAAAAATCTGTGAACTAACTCTGAATGTATATCGTTTCAGAGCCAACAGTGTCTATTAGTATGTTACTCGTAATATGGATGTCTAAATCGTTGTTTGAAACAATTCTCAAAAAATTTCTATTTTTTTGCAGGTAAGCATACTCTGGATGGACTCCACTCGTCAGCTTCGGGAGTGGTAAGTTGCTGGAAGCGTAGACGTCACGACAGTGTATATGAAGGGAGGCTCCTTTCACTTCGGAAGGGTAGTATTCTGTGAGTACTGAATGCCAAAATCTTTCAGCTGAAACGCACAGGGCGAACCAGAGCCCCACCAATATGTAGTAGTTTATGGCAATTTTCTGAGAAATTTGGTACCTGATATCCGTAGTTTCCAGTGGTTCGTTAAGGACTACTAGCATTTCAGTAGAACGAAAAACCAGTCCAATTTGTATTTTGCAAATGGGCCTCGGCCCGAAACTAGTCATCGTGTTAATAAAAAAAAAGTAAAAATTTGCATCGTGAACTGCTTTTTAGTTCTACTGATTTTGCTGAGCCAAGCTACTCCAGCATACTTCACAATAGCATTTCGTTTGATCTCTGAAATTCTTTTATCTCTGTATCAATATAGCTCTGAAAATATATGCACAACAGTGCAAATGTCGAAAACGTACTCTGTATGTATTGTTTTGAATCGAACTCGTTCCACCCTGCCGTGATAATGGATGTTGAAAATGGTTTTACTCTTCGCACTCAACGTTGTATTCAGTAATGGCTTCTGTCGCTGGTTCCTTATTCCAACAGTGCTGATTGTACGTTAACTGTGTTGTACAGCACTTTAAATACACTCCTGGAAATGGAAAAAAGAACACATTGACACCGGTGTGTCAGACCCACCATACTTGCTCCGGACACTGCGAGAGAGCTGTACAAGCAATGATCACACGCACGGCACAGCGGACACACCAGGAACCGCGGTGTTGGCCGTCGAATGGCGCTAGCTGCGCAGCATTCGTGCACCGCCGCCGTCAGCGTCAGCCAGTTTGCCGTGGCATACGGAGCTCCATCGCAGTCTTTAACACTGGTAGCATGCCGCGACAGCGTGGACGTGAACCGTATGTGCAGTTGACGGACTTTGAGCGAGGGCGTATAGTGGGCATGCGGGAGGCCGGGTGGACGTACCGCCGAACTGCTCAACACGTGGGGCGTGAGATCTCCACAGTACATCGATGTTGTCGCCAGTGGTCGGCGGAAGGTGCACGTGCCCGTCGACCTGGGACCGGACCGCAGCGACGCACGGATGCACGCCAAGACCGTAGGATCCTACGCAGTGCCGTAGGGGACCGCACCGCCACTTCCCAGCAAATTAGGGACACTGTTGCTCCTGGGGTATCGGCGAGGACCATTCGCAACCGTCTCCATGAAGCTGGGCTACGGTCCCGCACACCGTTAGGCCGTCTTCCGCTCACGCCCCAACATCGTGCAGCCCGCCTCCAGTGGTGTCGCGACAGGCGTGAATGGAGGGACGAATGGAGACGTGTCGTCTTCAGCGATGAGAGTCGCTTCTGCCTTGGTGCCAATGATGGTCGTATGCGTGTTTGGCGCCGTGCAGGTGAGCGCCACAATCAGGACTGCATACGACCGAGGCACACAGGGCCAACACCCGGCATCATGGTGTGGGGAGCGATCTCCTACACTGGCCGTACACCACTGGTGATCGTCGAGGGGACACTGAATAGTGCACGGTACATCCAAACCGTCATCGAACCCATCGTTCTACCATTCCTAGACCGGCAAGGGAACTTGCTGTTCCAACAGGACAATGCACGTCCGCATGTATCCCGTGCCACCCAACGTGCTCTAGAAGGTGTAAGTCAACTACCCTGGCCAGCAAGATCTCCGGATCTGTCCCCCATTGAGCATGTTTGGGACTGGATGAAGCGCCGTCTCACGCGGTCTGCACGTCCAGCACGAACGCTGGTCCAACTGAGGCGCCAGGTGGAAATGGCATGGCAAGCCGTTCCACAGGACTACATCCAGCATCTCTACGATCGTCTCCATGGGAGAATAGCAGCCTGCATTGCTGCGAAAGGTGGATATACACTGTACTAGTGCCGACATTGTGCATGCTCTGTTGCCTGTGTCTATGTGCCTGTGGTTCTGTGCACTTTTACACTGTCGCATCACTCGTTGTTTTCTGTTATACGGTTTGGTTATTCCACATTACAGGCTTTTTACTGATGTATGGCTATTTTCACAGAAACCATGGTAATTCGGGTAACAAACCTCAGCAAAGAGTTTGGGAGTAATAATAGATGAAAATCTAAATTGGACAGAGCACGTAACTGCAGTGTGCAAAAAAGCATCAGCATCCCTTCATGTCCTACAAAAATATAAAAAACTCTTCCCTTTCGATCTGAAAAAGAAATTAGTACAAACGTTTATACTCCCAATCATTGACTACAGCGATATTATCCTACAAGGCCTCTCTCAGGAAAATTCCCGACGTCTAGAACTGGTCACGAATGCCTGCGTCCGATATATCTGTGACGTTCGACTTTTTGATCACATTTCACCAGCATATGCAAAATTGTCCTGGCTGCGTGCAGACAAACGCAGAGATTTCCATACACTCTGTCTCATCTACTGCCTTATAAATGTACGCTGTCCCTCATATCTCTCCTCGTCCCTAACACTCATGTCGGAACAACATGACAGAAACACACTTTCCCATCATAATAAAATCCTCTCCGTTCTACACCATCGCTCAGTCACCTTCTCCAAGTCCTTTACAGTAGCGGGAACCCGACACTGGAATAACCTCCCTCGTTATGTTAGAGAACTTAAAAACATGACCGGCTTCAAAAAACAGTTAATGACGTATCTACTTAAGCAACAGTAATGCCTTCCTCTGTACATGAGTGCACTTCACCTCATTACATCCCTCTCTCCCCCTCCTTAAATCTCCATTACCCAAAACTCGCTATACTAGTAAACATCTACTTTACACACCAAAATATTAATGTACATCTGCACAAACCTTCATTACTATTGCCAATCTTTCTCATGTTTGTCATTATTATTTGATTTTTTTTTTACTGTTATTATTATTGCTTTCACCATAATCTGTATGTATAGCACCTGATGTAAAAATACTGCCAGCATTTACTTTATTAGGTCTTAGTCATGTTTATCATTATTACTTGATTTTTTGTTTTACTGTTATTATTATTGCTTTTATCATAATCTGTATGTATAGCAACTGTTGTAAAAATACTTCCGCATTTACTTTATTAGGTCTTAGTCACTACTCTTTATTCATATTGTCACTAGAGTAAGCTAATTTTCTCATTTAAACTATGTTCATGATGTAACTCTGATGTGTGGAATGCTGCATGTGTGGAACACTGGTCCGATGTAAGAGAGGGCCTGATGGCCCTAATCTGATCAGGTTAAATAAATAAATAAATCACCATGATGTTGCTCTATAATAAGGCATCGCAGGCTTCGGATGGGGTGCCTTATGCCAAAATACTTAAAAAGTTTCTAAACGGTCTGTTAAAGAGTGAAGTTTATCAGTGGAGTCTAGGTTCACCATATACCTACAGGGTGTTAGGGGTATAAGTGCAGTTATTTCTATTGAGGAATGAGGACAGTGTAGTGAATAACATTACACGAGTATTTTCGTCATTTGCAGACTAATAATTACGAGTAGTATGTTTTTAGGTTAGATAGTACCTCCAGGTAACACAAGAAACAAGCAAGCCATTAACGTACATCTTCCCCTGAGCACCAAATCAAGTATTGACGCCTGGACACATGGATGCAAAACGGTTAGTTTATACTGGCCAGCATTGTCCACTTTGTGGAGCAGCAGTTACGACCGTGTATGAAACACCAGGTAGCAAATTATGTGATGTGTTTGCGGGAAAACTGTTAGACGCAGAGAAAAAAATAACTGACACACAGAAGTAGGTTCATATTACGGTACCAATGATCACAATATCTGCACTTATGCCCCTTACACAGGTTGAGGCAGCTACGTCATAACACCTCTTGAATCTCCCCAGCCGTAATAGATACAAAGATGCCGTTTTGACGGTGGCCGCGCGGGATTAGCCGAGCGGTCCAAGGCGCTGCAGTCATGGACTGTGCGGTTGGTCCCGGCGGAGGTTCGAGTCCTCCCTCGGGCATGGGTGTGTGTGTTTGTCCTTAGGATAATTTAGATTAAGTAGTGTGTAAGCTTAGGGACTGATGACCTTAGCAGTTAATAAGATTTCACACACATTTGAACATTTTTGGACAGTGAATTGCAGGAACAGGGGCTACTTGAATACATCACATTTCATGTCTGTGTTATTTTTTATTTCAGAAATATGAGGCCATCTTTGGTTTTTTTAAATGGAACCGTATGTTAAATATTAGCGTAAAATGATGGGCTTAAAGATGGTTTAAAATATGTGTATATCATAATATTTAGGCGAATAGTTTTTGAGACACAGATATGTTCTCGTATCGTGTTCGTCCTTCGAAGTGGCGTTGTCTAATGCGACCTTTCCTGTTGACCACTGAGGATCTTAACAGGGAAGACGCTGTTTTCCTGCTTCTCGATAACGCCGAAAGGTGACGCACTGGGTAGCTGGAGAGAAGGGTATAAATGTGCTGCTGGGGTAATAAGACATCGCATTTCCGTCACAGTTTCTTGCAGCAGACAATATAAAAAATAGCACAAACATGAAATGTGATGTATTCAAGTAGCCCCTGTCCTTTCAATTCACTGTCCAGACGGCATCTCAAGGGGTGTTATGACTTAGCTGTCTCACCCTGTGTATATATTATTTATGTACAGGGCGTTGAAAAATGTGTAAATAGCGTTCAAAAATGTGTCGAATACTTCTGAAGAAGAGAAATTTGTTAACATCGAGTATAGATTTAAGTGTCAGGAAGTCGTTTCTGAAAGTATTTGTATGGAGTGTAGCCATGTATGGAAGTGAAACATGGACGATAACCAGTTTGGACAAGAAGAGAATAGAAGCTTTCGAAATGTGGTGCTACAGAAGAATGCTGAAGATATGGTGGGTAGATCACGTAACTAATGAGGAGGTATTGAATAGGATTGGGGAGGAGAGACGTTTGTGGCACAACTTGACTAGAAGAAGGGATCGGTTGGTAGGACATGTTTTGAGGCATCAAGGGATCACAAATTTAGCATTGGAGGGCAGCGTGGAGGGTAAAAATCATAGAGGGAGACCAACAGATGAATAGACTAAGCAGATTCAGAAGGATGTAGGTTGCAGTAGGTACTGGGAGATGAAGAAGCTTGCACGGGATCGAGTAGCATGGAGAGCTGCATCAAACCAGTCTCAGGACTGAAGACCACAACAATGGAGTACTACCAGTGTACCAAGTTTTCAAAAAAAATGGTTCAAATGGCTCTGAGCACTATGGGACTCAACTGCTGAGGTCATTAGTCCCCTAGAACTTAGAACTAGTTAAACCTAACTAACCTAAGGACATCACAAACATCCATGCCCGAGGCAGGATTCGAACCTGCGACCGTAGCGGTCTTGCGGTTCCAGACTGCAGCGCCTTTAACCGCACGGCCACTTCGGCCGGCACCAAGTTTTCAGTAAATCCGCGATCCAAACGTCGTGGCCTCCCCTTGTGAGCCACACACAACTGATTTCATCAAATTGTACGGGCCTGAAGATGGCGTTGACGCAACGTCTAAACTAGTAGCGAAGTAAATAAAAAATCTTAAGTACAGCTGGAGGAATTTCATTTTTAATAAAGATTATACGAGCTGTGTCCCACCTTCATCCAGGGTAAATTTGGATGTACGGAGAATGTCTGCTGTCTCAGTCGGAATTTGTCGAATGATGGTCAGCGTATCACAGGTCCTGCCTTGCGGCTGGCTCGCTGCACCTTATAAGAGAAAGTGGCCAGAAGCCCGAGTATGTGTAGCTGTCTGTCTGGTACAATGATCTTATCTATTCGAGGAGATGACTGAATGAAGCCTAATTTTCTAGTTCCATCAGCGTTCTTCAGAGCGCCCTGCTATCCCAACATTTTGTTTCAGGCTATCAGCTTGTTACTTCCTACAGTGTCGATGTGCTGAAAGCCGTTCTTGTGTGTGATTTACATGTTGTTACTCCATTGTGCATGGTTGGTAGAATGGCGTTATGCTCTATTCAGAACGTGCTCATACTGCTGAAATGTCGATTCAGACATCTCGCCTGAGCCTCCATTATGTACCATACTTTTTGCAGTATCAGCCCCGCTACCTGTTTGAAATTCTGATGCAGAAGTTGCACAGGAGGCTCCCATGGCTTGGCTCAGCTTCCACCGGGATAGGACGTCTGTCTCTTCGAGGTGCCTTCAGTCCGGAACGGCGCGACTGCTACGGTCGCAGGTTCGAATCCTGTCTCGGGCATGGATGTGTGTGATGTCCTTAGGTTAGTTAGGTTTAAGTAGTTCTAAGTTCTAGGGGACTGATAACCTCAGATGTTAAGTCCCATAGTGCTCAGAGCCATTTCCTTCTAGATGGAGACCAATAGACCAAGAGATCAATACACTAAGCAGATTCAGAAGGATGTGGGTTGCAGTAGGTACTGGGATATGAAGAACCTTGCACAGGATAGAGTAGCATGGAGAGCTGCATCAAACCAGTCTCAGGACTGAAGACCACGACGACGACACTTCGAGAGGTGGTAGTACTCGTCGAAACAAGAAAATTAAGTCCAATAAACATGGCTTCGGAAACGCATTCTTTTCGAGATAAGCGTGTGTTCGTAGGAATTCTGCGCGACGCTTGGTTGCGGATGTTAGCACAATCGTTGCATCGGCGCTCCGTGAAATGCGCCGGCAGGGAAATTTGGAAATTTGCGGTAACGACTATGGGAGCAAACTGCTGAGGTCATCGGTCCCTAGGCTTACGCACTACTTAATCTAACTTAAACTAACTTACACTAAGGACAACACAAACACCCATGCCCGAGGGAGGACTCGAACCTCCGACGGGGGCAGCTCCACGAACCGTGACAACACGCCCTACACCGCACGGCTACCCCGCGCGGCTGTCGGCAGGGTACTGCGATGTCTTACTCACTGTACTCTACCTACCATTAGGTAGTCTGCAGTCAGTTGTGTGGTTCGTGTCGTTTTGTAGCTTACGTTAGTGATCGTCGTGTTTGAGTGCCTTATTGTTCAGTACTGTCAAGCGTGGGTACGTGACGTGGTGCTTTGCCTTCTACCAACCCTGGGTTATTCATGTGTTCACTGTTATTGCGCTGTTTGTACGTACGGATGGTGGAGTACATTTTCTCTCTTGCACCACTTGTTAGCAATGGAAGCCTACTACTCCACAAGTGAAATGGAAGATATGATATTCTGCTGTGGTTTAGCAAATGGATGTAGCCTGCGAGCCCGTGCCCTCTACGCTGGAAAATATCCACAGCGCAGAGCGTCCTCTGATAAGCTGTTCGGCAGACTTTTCTAGCGCCTGACAGGACATAGGTACCTTTCTACATCTACATGGATACTCTGCAAATCACATTTAAGTGCCTCGCAGAGGGTTCATCGAACCACATTCACAATTCTCTATTATTCCAATCTCGTATAGTGCGCGGAAAGAATGAACACCTATGTCTTTCGGTACGAGCTCTGATTTCCCTTATTTTACCGCGGTGATCGTTCCTCCCTATGTAGGTCGGTGTCAACAGAATATTTTCGCATTCGGAGGAGAACCTTGGTCATTGGAATTTCGTGAGAAGATTCCGTCGCAACGAAAAACGCCTTTCTTTTAATGATGTCCAGCCCAAATCCTGTATCATTTCTGTGACACTCCCTCCCGTATTTCGCGATAATACAAAACGTGCTGCCTTTCTTTGAACTTTTTCGATGTAGTTCGTCAGTACTATCTGGTAAGAATCCCACACCGCGCAGCAGTATTCTAAATGAGGACGGACAAGCGTAGTGTAGGCAGTCTCCTTAGTAGGTCTGTTACATTTTCTAAGTGTCCTGCCAATAAACGCACTCTTTGGTTAGCTTCCCCCACAACATTTTCTATGTGTTCCTTCCAATTTAAGTTGCTCATAATTGTAATACCTAGGTATTTAGTAGAATTTACGGCTTTTAGATGAGACTGATTTATCGTGTAACCGAAGTTTCCGTTTACACTCATGTGGATGACCTCACACTTTTCGTCAGTTAGGGTCAACTGCCACTTTTCGCACCATTCAGATATCTTTTCTAAATCGTTTTGCAGTTTGTTTTGATCTTCTGATGAGTTTATTAGTCGATAAACGACAGCGTCATCTGCAAACAACCGAAGACGGCTGCTCAGTTTGTCTCCCAAATTGTTTATACAGATAAGGAACAGCAAAGAGCCTATAACACTACCTTGGGGTACGCCAGAAATCACTTCTTTTTGTACTCGACGACTTTCCGTCAATTACTACGAACTGTGACCTCTCTGACAGGACATCACAAATCCAGTCACATAACTGAGACGATATTCCATAAGCACGCAATTTCACTACGAGCCGCTTGTGTGGTACAGTGTCAAAAGCCTTCCGGAAATCCAGAAATACGGAATCGAACTGAAATCTCTTGTCAATAGCACTCAGCACTTCATGTGAATAAAGAGCTAGTTTTGTTTCACGGGAACGATGTTTTCTAAACCCATGTTGACTGTGTGTCAATAGACCGTTTTCTTCGAGGTAATTCATAATGTTCGAAAACAATATATGTTCCAAAATGGTGCTGCATATCGACGTTAACGATATGGGCCTGTAATTTAGTGGATTACTCCTACTACCTTTCTTGAATGTTGGTGTGACCTGTGCAACTTTCCCGTCTTCGGGTACGGAAAATTGTCAGACGAAGGCCCCGTACAGTTCACACGCCCGACGTGGAAGAAATCACTGGGACCAGTGTGAGACAATTAGCAGCAACAGAAGGCGGGTCTCACTCCCTCATCTTCATGAACAATTGCTGTACCCATACCATCTACAGCGCGTTCAGGCTCCAAGGTCACAGAGTCATCATGGCAGGCGGCGGTTCTGTCAATGGCTGTTGCAGAAGTATGCCTCAGGTCCACTGCTCATATCCAAGATTTTATTTACCGATGAGGCAGGGTTCACAAGAGATAGTGTTGTCACTTTCCGTAATCAGCATGTATGGACAGATGTAAATTCCCGAACAATTCAGGGAAGAGGGCGTCAGCAACGATTCAAAATCAACGTATGGACAGGCGTAGTTGGCGATGGATTAATGGGTACTTAAGTGCTTCCGCACCACCACACTTTCGCGTCCAATGTGCGCGACCAACTGAGGCAGACATTTCAGGGTCGCTGGATAGGTGGGGGAAAGGGGGCAGGGGCGGCGGGGGGGGGGGGGGGAGGGGGTGCACACTGTGGCTTGCAGGTTTCCATGACCTCAATCCCCCAGACTTCTGGTTATGAGAACACTTGAAGGAATTGATCTGTGCCGCGCCCATCAACGATCTACGGGCACTAGACGGTCGCGTCTTCAATGCATGCCAGCAGGTACAACAGCAACCAGGTTCACTTCAAATTGTGCGTCATTCCTTCCGCCGGAATCCAGAGGGATACATTGCCATGAATGGATGTCACGTTGCACACCTCCTGTAAATACGTGTTTCTCGTAGAAAGTGTGCATTTCAGGGTCCATGTTTACTGAACTTATTTTTCTTGTTTCGATGAGTACTACCACCTCTCAAAATATTCGACACTGTTTCGAACACGCTGTGTGTGTGTGTGTGTGTGTGTGTGTGTGTGTGTTCAACATAGTTCTGGAGGTCCTGGAGCAACTGCAACCAAACTTGGTACGAATATGCCCTGCTACCAGAGAACAATTACTGAGGATAATTTGTGGCTAACGGGGTGTGAAGGTAGTGATATGGAAGCATAACTCTGGAGTATCTCGAGCAGTTTCAGCAATACGTAGTACAGATATGGCTTACTTTTAAAAACACGGTGAGATTTCTGGGGCTCATTTTTTACTCGAAGCTTACGTGGTTACCTCATCTTAAAGACCTGAAACTACGGTCACTTAATGGTTTAAGTATTTTAAAGTGTCTTAGCCACAGCACATGGGGAGCCGACAGTTTCACAGGGCCTCTGTGCGATCTCGGCTCGATTACGGGTGCACGGTGTATGGGTCTGCGAGAACTTCTACATCTACATTTATACTCCGCAAGCCACCCAGCGGTGTGTGGCGGAGGGCACTTTACGTGCCACTGTCATTACCTCCCTTTCCTGTTCCAGTCGCGTATGGTTTGCGGGAAGAACGACTGTCTGAAAGCCTCCGTGCGCGCTCTAATCTCTCTAATTTTATATTCGTGATCTCCTCGGGAGGTATAAGTAGGGGGAAGCAATATATTCGATACCTCATCCAGAAACGCACCCTCTCGAAACCTGGACAGCAAGCTACACCGCGATGCAGAGCGCCTCTCTTGCAGAGTCTGCCACTTGAGTTTATTAAACATCTCCGTAACGCTATCACGGTTACCAAGTAACCCTGTGACGAAACGCGCCGCTCTTCTTTGGATCTTCTCTATCTCCTCCGTCAAACCCATCTGGTACGGATCCCACACTGATGAGCAATACTCAAGTATAGGTCGTACGAGTGTTTTGTAAGCCACCTCCTTTGTTGAGGGACTACATTTTCTAAGCACTCTCCCAATGAATCTCAACCTGGTACCCGCCTTACCAACAATTAATTTTACATGATCATTCCACTTCAAATCGTTCCGCACGCATACTCCCAGATATTTTACAGAAGTAACTGCTACCAGTGTTTGTTCCGCTATCATATAATCATACAATAAAGGATCCTTCTTTCTATGTATTCGCAATACATTACATTTGTCTATGTTAAGGGACAGTTGCCACTCCCTGCACCAAGTGCCTATCCGCTGCAGATCTTCCTGCATTGCGCTACAATTTTCGAATGCTGCAACTTCTCAGTATACTACAGCATCATCCGCGAAAAGCCGCATGGAACTTCCGACACCATCTACTAGGCCATTTATATATATTGTGAAAAGCAATGGTCCCATAACACTCCCCTGTGGCACGCCAGAGGTTACTTTAACGTCTGTAGACGTCTCTCCATTGATAACAACATGCTGTGTTCTGTTTGCTAAAAACTCTTCAATCCAGCCACACAGCTGGTCTGATATTCCGTAGGCTCTTACTTTGTTTATCAGGCTACAGTGCGGAACTGTATCGAACGCCTTCCGGAAGTCAAGGAAAATAGCATCTACCTGGGAGCCTGTATCTAATATTTTCTGGGTCTCATGAACAAATAAAGCGAGTTGGGTCTCACACGATCGCTGTTTCCGGAATCCATGTTGATTCCTACATAGTAGATTCTGGGTTTCCAAAAACGACATGATACTCGAGCAAAAAACATGTTCTAAAATTCTACAACAGATCGACGTCAGAGATATAGGTCTATAGTTTTGCGCATCTGCTCGACGACACTTCTTGAAGACTGGGACTACCTGTGCTCTTTTCCAATCATTTGGAACCCTCCGTTCCTCTAGAGACTTGCGGTACACGACTGTTAGAAGGGGGGCAAGTTCTTTCGCGTACTCTGTGTAGAATCGAATTGGTATCCCGTCAGGTCCAGTGGACTTTCCTCTGTTGAGTGATTCCAGTTGCTTTTCTATTCCTTGGACACTTATTTCGATGTCAGCCATTTTTTCGTTTGTGCGAGGATTTAGAGAATGAACTGCAGTGCGGTCTTCCTCTGTGAAACAGCTTTGGAAAAAGGTGTTTAGTATTTCAGCTTTATGCATGTCATCCTCTGTTTCAATACCATCATCATCCCGGAGTGTCTGGATATGCTGTTTCGAGCCACTTACTGATTTAACGTAAGACCAGAACTTCCTAGGATTTTCTGTCAAGTCGGTACATAGAATTTTACTTTCGAATTCACTGAACGCTTCACTCATAGCCCTCCTTACGCTAACTTTGACATCGTTTAGCTTCTGTTTGTCTGAGAGGTTTTGGCTGCGTTTAAACTTGGAGTGAAGCTCTCTTTGCTTTCGCAGTAGTTTCCTAACTTTGTTGTTGTACCACGGTGGGTTTTTCCCGTCCCTCACAGTTTTACTCGGCACGTACCTGTCTAAAACGCATTTTACGATTGCCTTGAACTTTTTCCATAAACACTCAACATTGTCAGTGTCGGAACCGAAATTTTCGTTTTGATCTGTTAGGTAGTCTGAAATCTGCCTTCTATTACTCTTGCTAAACAGATAAACCTTCCTCCCTTTTTTTATATTCGTATTAACTTCCATATTCAGGGATGCTGCAACGACCTTATGATCACTGATCCCCTGTTCTGCACTTAAAGAGTCGAAAAGTTCGGGTCTGTTTGTTATCAGTAGGTCCAAGATGTTATCTCCACGAGTCGGTTCTCTGTTTAATTGCTCGAGGTAATTTTCGGATAGTGCACTCAGTATAATGTCACTCGATGCTCTGTCCCTACCACCCGTCCTAAACATGTGAGTGTCCCAGTCTATATCTGGTAAATTGAAATCTCCACCTAAGACTATAACATGCTGAGAAAATTTATGTGAAATGTATTCCAAATTTTCTCTCAGTTGTTCTGCCACTAAATGCTGCTGAGTCGGGAGGTCGGTAAAAGGAGCCAATTATTAACCTAGCTCGGTTGTTGAGTGTAACCTCCACCCATAATAATTCACAGGAACCATCCACTTCTACTTCACTACAGGATAAACTACTACCAACAGCGACGAACACTGCACCACCGGTTGCATGCAATCTATCCTTTCTAAACACCGTCTGTACCTTTGTAAAAATTTCGGCAGAATTTATCTCTGGCTTAAGCCAGCTTTCTGTACCTATAACGATTTCAGCTTCGGTGCTTTCTATCAGCGCTTGAAGTTCTGGTACTTTACCAACGCAGCTTCGACAGTTGACAATTACAATACCGATTGCTGCTTGGTCCCCGCATGTCCTGACTTTGCCCCGCACCCATTGAGGCTGTTGCCCTTTCTGTAGTTGCCCAAGGCCATCTAACCTAAAAAACCGCCCAGCCCACGCCACACAACCCCTGCTACCCGTGTAGCCGCTTGTTGCGTGTAGTGGACTCCTGACCTATCCAGCGGAACCCGAAACCCCACCACCCTATGGCGCAAGTCGAGGAATCTGCAGCCCACACGGTCGCAGAACCGTCTCAGCCTCTGATTCAGACCCTCCACTCGGCTCTGTACCAAAGGTCCGCAGTCAGTCCTGTCGACGATGCTGCAGATGGTGAGCTCTGCTTTCATCCCGCTAGCGAGACTGGCAGTCTTCACCAAATCAGATAGCCGCCGGAAGCCAGAGAGGATTTCCTCCGATCCATAGCGACACACATCATTGGTGCCGACAAGAGCGACCACCTGCAGATGGGTGCACCCTGTACCCTTCATTGCATCCGGAAGGAGCCTTTCCACATCTGGAATGACTCCTCCCGGTATGCACACGGAGTGCACATTGGTTTTCTTCCCCTCTCTTGCTGCCATATCCCTAAGGGGCCCCATTACTTCGGACGTCGTACACCATGAAGGGCTTCGGTTGGCCACTGGGGCATTCAGGACGAGCCCCATACCAAGCCTCTGTGCTGAGGCTGGTGAACCGCCACTTCATATGCGGCGGCGGCTACTTACGGTGCGCCAGGCGTATAAAACTTTGTCCACGCCATACACACCTGCATACCATACCGTTGCTCAGCTTCCTCTGGCACGGCTATTTCATAACCGGCAACGAGCGACGCGGCCCTATGGGATTCGCGCACAGGATTGCCTCTCTGCGATGGATATGGCTGGCCTTCATGTTTTCCGTCGCGGTTGGAGCAGATTTCTACCTTGGTTCCTCCGGAGACCCAGACTTATTTTAGATTTGACAAATTTTAAGAAAATTAGTACACCAGATTTTACATTCCAATCTGTTTTTTAAGATTTTAGATGTGCATCACGGTTTTACCATCGTTTACACTGATGGCTCCAAACAGGAGTATTTCCTTGGCTGTTCTGTAGTGTTCCCTGATCATGTTACCCAGATTCGCCCCCCTGATGAATATACCGTTTTCGCAGCGGAGCTCCACGCGATCCTGAAGGCACTGGAGCAGATGAATCGTGTTTGGGGCAATCGATTTCTCCTCTGTTCCGATTCTCTTAGTGCCTTACAATCATTGCAAAGTCTGTACCCAACTGAGGAGATGGTCCAGCTGATATATGACCAACTGTTCCTGCTCCAACGGCGGGGAAATGAGGTGTCCTTTTGCTGGGTGCCTGGTCATGTAGGAATATGGGGCAATGGACAGGCCGATCGGGCTGCCAAAGAGGCCTGCAGAGAGCAGGATGTGGTCCAGTGTCCTATTCCCTTGCAGTCTGTCATTTCTGCACTCCACAAGAAGTCACATGGAGTTGTGGGAGGAAGAATGGCTGGCGGTGACGGCTAGTAAACTGCGGTTGGTGAAGTCAACAACTCGGCCGTGGCGTTCCTTCTGCCGGTTGCTCAGGCAGGAAGAAGTGACCCTCACGCGTCTTCGGATTGGGCACTGCCCTCTCACACATAGCTGTCCATTACGGCGGGAGGATCCCCCGATTTGTGATGCTTGTGATGTGCACATCTCTGTCCGGCAGACGTTCCTCCAAGGATCGACCTGGGAAAGTCCCTCAGAACTTCGCAAGCGATGAGACAGGCAGCCAAGAGTTGAATTCACTTCACGAAGGGTAACTCAGACTAGCGGCAGTTTAAACGCATGACCAATAATCATTTGCCGAATCTACCTAACGTCCGATGACCAATGCAACGATGGAATAACACACCCAAGCCGGAACCGGCGGTCAGCATTACCTCTTCAGACTCCGGTGTTTAGAGCACCCGGAAGCAGAAAGGAACCACTACTACGAGAGTAGGGGAAAAAAAAAAACACCACCCGGCCCACAAATCAAGGAAGCTTTCGAACTACACCCCTTACCGGACAGCAGCGGCAAGGAGAGGAAACGTACACTGCCGTAACATACACTAAACTCCAGGGCAGGTAACTGGGGCGTTAGCGGCCACTAGGCAGGAAAAATACCACTGGTTGAACTTCACGAGCCGGCCGAAGTGGCCGTGCGGTTAAAGGCGCAGCAGTCTGGAACCGCAAGACCGCTACGGTCGCAGGTTCGAATCCTGCCTCGGGCATGGATGTTTGTGATGTCCTTAGGTTAGTTAGGTTTAACTAGTTCTAAGTTCTACGGGACTAATGACCTCAGCAGTTGAGTCCCATAGTGCTCAGAGCCATTTGAACCATTTTTTTGAACTTGACGAATAATAACATATAGACTGCAACAATTAATAATAAGAAGTGGAGGAAGGCTAATTAGTTTCGCCTTCCCCAAACGCTGGCCGGTGTGGCCGTGCGGTTCAAGGCGCTTCAGTCCGGAACCGCGCGACCGCTACGGTCGCAGGTTCGGATCCTGCCTCTGGCATGGATGTGTGTGATGTCCTTAGGTTAGTTAGGTTTAAGTAGTTCTAAGTTCTAGGGGACTGATGACCTCAGATGTTAAGTCCCGTAGTGCTCAGAGCCATTTGAACCATTTGAACCTTCCCCAAACGCTCCACTTGCTGCTCTTCGTCTCGGCGACACTACGAGCAGAAACACGCAAGCATATGGCGAGATCTCACAATGGTGGAGGTTTCACTACTTGAGTTAAGGTCCACTCATCGTAAACTTCCTGGGTCCGGTTGACAACGAGGTTGTACCCCTTGCGACTACAGCTCTTCCATCCGGCAGTGCATGTGGGCAGCCAGTGGCCCCGGCATGTTCCCGCGCTGCCGGACCTGGCTGCTCGTCCGTCCCCAACCAAACTGCCAAATCACACGACACGGAAACCCCACAACGTCGCCCAAAAGATAGTACAACCGCTACTGCTGCTGCCACTAGCGAACAGACAGCGATTGCAAACGGAGTGGTGCCAATGAACACCAGAAGAAGACGACAGCCGTAACTATACCAACTAAACAATGCCAACCTAGCAACGGCAACAATGTGAGCTGCAGCACGGCTCATAAACAGTTATTTACAGAGAAACGTTAATGCCTAAGCTCACTAACCACGAGTCTGCACCATCACCGTCGCAGGTTCGAATCCTGCCTCGGGCTTGGATGTGTGTGATGTCCTTAGGTTAGTTAGGTTTAAGTAGTTCTAAGTTCTAGGGGACTGATGACCTCAGATGTTAAGTCCCATAGTGCTCAGAGCCATTTTTGAGAAAGCGCACAGTGAAGTGTTGTGCTTTGAAGAGAACGGAGAAGACAGTTCGGTTACTATTTGTTTATTTAAATCTGCTTTTTTTTGTAGTAGCAATTTCTCTGTAACTGCCATGTTGAGCGATAGTAAAAAAGGTTATTGAGGCATTATAACTGGTGTATGATATTTTACTGAATATTAAGAAGCCAGGATCCCTGAGCCATCGTCGCAGTGAGTCCTCAAGCGTCTCAGAAGCTGAGATCTGCGGCTAAAGTACTACGAGCTTGTATGAAAGTATGGATTAAACACTTTGAGGATTATATAACCATTGTATTCATTACGTTGAATCGCGTCGTGTAGCACGCATTAAACAACTAGCGGAGAAACTCAGCGTGGCCCAGATGTTTGTTTACAGCTGTGCGTCCTCGCTCATACGACGTAGCGTCTGGTCTTTATGTCGTCATATTTTATGTCGTCATACCTCCAGAACTATGAGTCGTACAATGACGTAATTGTGCACTTACATTCAGTGATATATGTCCATACTATCTAAAACATGTCGCAACTACAGTTAGTAGTACAGAGGTAATAAATTATAAGGCCATGCCTCATGCGGTACTTTTATTGCAAGAACAGCGGAAAAGTAGTAAGCGATAAATTTTTTTCCTTTCATCACTTCGTAGCGGCTGTCAGTGGATAAAAAGAATTCGTACGGGTTTGAAATTATGTGTAAGGTTGTTGCAAGTCGTAAAGTGCTCTCGTTGTCAAATACTGGACGCATAAAGTCTGGAAATTCACGACTCGCGGGCTACGCTTCGTCTTAAGGCCCTACCCCTTTGAGGGGTATGTGGTTCTTACCGCCACAGCGCTTGTCGCCTGACCGTAAGGGATATGTGTACCAGGTTTGGTTGAAATCGAGTCGATCTTTTGGTTTAGGAGGACATGTGGAAGATACACACACACATACATATATAGACTGGCAAGGAAAGCGTTTCTGAAGAAGAGAAATTTGTTAACATCGAGTATAGATTTAAGTGTCAGGAAGTCGTTTCTGAAAGTATTTGTTTGGAGTGTAGCCATGTATGGAAGTGAAACATGGACGATAAATAGTTTGGACAAGAAGAGAATAGAAGCCTTTGAAATGTGGTGCTACAGAAGAATGCTGAAGATTAGATGAGCAGATCACGTAACTAATGAGGAAGTATTGAATAGGATTGGGGAGAAGAGGAGTTTGTGGCACAACTTGACAAGAAGAAGGGATCGGTTGGTAGGACATGTTCTGAATGTTCTGAGGCATCAAGGGATCACCAATTTAGTATTGGAGGGCAGTGTGGAGGGTAAAAATCGTAGAGGGAGACCAAGAGATGAATACACTAAACAGATTCATAAGGATGTAGGCTGCATTACGTATTGGGAGATGAAGAAGCTTGCACAGGATAGAGTAGCATGGAGAGCTGCATCAAACCAGTCTCAGGACTGAAGACCACAACAACATCCACTTTGCCTTGAGGCTTTCCGCCTAGCTATGATATATATGTATATTATTTTATTTGCAATTTTAACTGCATGTCATTAGTCACTTGAAATTTAACTTGTTGCTTTTTAAGATTTCTTGTTTGGAGGCCTTCAGCCGTGAAAGAATTGGATATTGAAACCCATAGTTGTAAAGGTTCGGCTATGTGCCGTTTTGGTTTGAAGGTGATATTAAATTACAATAAATCACAATTTTGAAGTGAAACTGACCCATACCTCATTTGGCCCTTTCCACAACCCTAATCACCTGTTCTGCTCAGCGGGTTTAGCGGGCGTCTCAGGTAGGAGATGTGGCTCAATCAAATAGTGACCACAAAACCTGCCCACTATTCACGTAGAATCGCACTTGATGAGCGCTGGTACATGTAGCAAGTGGAGTAACATCACTCGAAACGTGCGAATTGTGACTGTTGAAGACCTCATCACGTCCGAACGTTGCTTCATGTGTAAACAACACAGAGGGCTGAAGTGTGGGATGCATGTAACACAATACAAGGTACCACTGCGAAAGCTTTGCTCTGAGTGGATGATCATCTGGTTCCTGGTTGCGGAGGCGCTGTATGTCAAATGGATTAACAATTGCTCATGAAAGGCGTTCCTTACATTCGTCTGATTCGCCCCCGTAGTATGTGCAATTGCACGGGCGCTTAGAACGATTACACTCTCTGCCTGATTAAAAAAAGCCCACAGGTAATATGAAATGATCGTATGGCATTTATTGGATGGGATATCCCCTTCAGGGTTCGGTCGCCGTGTTGAAAGTCTTTTTAGTTGACGCCACTTCGGCAACTTGCGTGTCAATGATGATGAAGGACACAACACCCACTCCGCTGCCGGGAATTGAACCCTGGCCCCTTGCGTGGTATACGGTAACGCTACCGCTGCGCTACGGAGGCGGACCCTAAAGGTAGTTATCAGATTAGAGAAAAATGTTTCTTTTGCTGTCCCGTGCAGCCCTCCCGAGTTTGTCGGTGTAAACAATTTTCTCCCTGTATATGAGACTAGGTTCTGCTGCTTGTTCCTCGGGCCGGTAACACATTTGCGAAGATACTGCGTGTGTACTTGTTAGTAGTCGACGGTGTGGTACAGTCACAGCTTTCGGGAATCTAGGAAGACGGAATATACCTTTTCACTTGTATACACTGTATGCAAGAAGTGTGTATGAGTAAAGTAGGCTGTGATTCCGTACTGATTCTTTGAGAGAGTCTGTTTTCGTCCAGAAACTTCATAATATTTGATGTAATATTCTCCAAAATCTTGCAGATTTTGAAATTTTCACGTATTCTGTAGTGTTAGAGAATTTCATTTTTTTAAAAATTCGAAGCTGTACTCAGTACAGCCATTCTGCTCCAATGGTTGTAAGGCACGCTCTGGCCTGAATAAGACTTTCTGATCGTCGTAATTTTTAATCGTGCACGTCTGCCCCTAGCCCAACCATACGATACAGCACCCACTTAGTCTGTCAGTAATAATGAAGGCAAGTACTTAGGGCTGGAAATTGTCCATTGTCGTCATCCTTTATGAAAGCTGCAAGGATGTCTTCCTCGATTTCGCATTAGGTACGTAGTAATCATCGTCGTCGGTGCTATAACATCTTGTATAGGTAGCTATCACAGTACGGCAGCGTAAGGCAGTTTACTGATAGCTCGTACACTTCGGCACTACAGGCCTGTGAAACTAGGTTTGTTGTGGCCGTGGGGCCCCCACTCTGCCCGAAGGCGGTGAAAATAGCGTGCATACTACGCGATGCATGTTAAGCGGGCAGCATCGTCTCGTCCCGGCGTTTCACTGTTCATTCGTATTATTATGGGCGATAAATCGTTCGCGTACGTCTAATAACACTCTTCCTAACACTGGGAGCTGTTGATAATGCTCATTACACGTTTACAACGGCTTCCTTATTGTCCTGAAAGTCTGCGGTTTCCGATACAGCGCGCTGTAAATCCGCTTTACGTTCCTTTACACCAGCCATTTAGACCTGTGCTGTGATTTCTCGATGACAGGTGGCAAAGTGTTCTTTTACAAGAAGTATAATCTTCGCAATCCGGACAGCTGTTGCCGCTGCCGATTTCTTTTTTCGTTTTGTCCCGCTACGTCTCTTCTCCTCATGCAACAGCTCATCAACCCATTCTAATTAACAGATGCATACCCTTAATTGAAATTTGCTTCTGAGTCGATTTTCCACGTTACAACCATGTAGAAAGACAAAGATACGGCGCCTGCTTTTTATTCCATAGTTATTCATTTATCGAATGGTTCTTTTGACACACAAAAAAATACAGGGTAGTTATAACTGAACTTCCGCTATTTGAGCCAGCGTAGACGGAAAGCTATTTACCATCTAAGCACCCAAGCTTATAGGAATGATGTTCACGCTGTGCACTAAAGGAGTTGCGTTGATACTAGTTGTACTGTCATGACTTGGCAATGGGCGCCAGTACTGGGACGGCGACGTATTGTTGAAACACAAGCATCAGTGTGCATTACAGCTGCAGACAGTCAACATGGCTCTGGAGAAGATGAGCAGGGATTTACTCATAAAGCTGTTTTGTGAAACCAACAGCAATAGTGCTGCTGTTCTTCGTGTTAAAGGAATGCCCAGATGCTCTATTTCCGCACCGGAGTTAATATGATTCGGAAGTTCGAATTAACTGGCGATTTCGGAACTGCTGTTGAGAGAGCCAAGGGCCAATTGCACAACAAATCGTCGAAGAAGTTATTGTTGCATTGCCTGAGAATGCTGGACACAATGTGCGATCCTCAAGCAGTGTATAGGCTGTGTCGCGACATCTGAACAGTCCATGGTCCACCTCTCGAAAAGCACAGCGAAAAACTGTGAAATGGTATCTCTAGCACGGTTCGAGGCTGTCGTCACATTGAGCATCGTTGTAACCTGGAACGCAAACACGGTAGGCAACTAACAAACGTTATCCTCTTGTGTGGAAATTAAAAAGGTTTCTTTTTAAAGATTTATTCGTTATTTCTCTTCCGCATGTCCTCACAGATGTTCCCTCAAAGTTTCATTGTCCTACGATCATTCGTTCTTCATTCTTAATTATAACCATCCTGTACAAAGAGCGAAGAGCATAATATTTACAATATAAAATCATATAAATAAACATGTAGAGCGTTTATGTAAGATATCGACTTTGGAGTCGCCTGCAAGAAGTCTGCTGGTCGACCATCGTATGATCTTGTGGGGCATTTTTCTGTGATATATTTGATTTTCTGTGAAACTCCGCACTCACGTAGGGGATGATTGCTTATCCCATGTGTATGAAAAAAAAAAAAACACATGCCTGTCCACCTTTTGGGGCCGGCCGGAGTGGCCGAGCGGTTCTAGACGCTACAGTCTGGAACCGCGCGACCGCTACGGTCGCAGGTTCGAATCGTGCCTCGGGCATGGATGTGTGTGGTGTCCTTAGGTTAGTTAGGTTTAAGTGGTTCTAAGTTCTAGGGGACTGATGACCACAGATGTTAAGTCCCATAGTGCTCAGAACCATTTGAACCATTTTGAACTGATGACCTCAGAAGTTAAGTACCATAGTGCTCAGAACCATTTTTTGAACCACCTTTTGGGTTCTAAATCTGTTTGGCATTGACCATGCTTTGCGTGGCAAGTCGTATTCCTGTGGTTCTTTGGTGATACGCGGCATTTTATTGTTTTGTTGTCCAGTCTGTTCTTGAGTCCATGCATCGCCAATGTTGATCTCCTCTTCCACAGCGGCCTTTTCTGTTACTGATGTCAGTGGCCCACAGCGGAGTCGGTTCTGGGTTACATCGTCGACGTCTTGATGGCTTTGTAGATTTTTATTATCCATGATCTTTTTGTACTCCTCATTGAGAGCATTTATCCGTCGTATTAGAGGAGCTGGACTGGCAGTCATTCCGTACGAGGTGATTTTATAACAGCAGAAATCATTCTCATGACGTTATTGAACTGGACATCTATCTTTTGTGAATGTGGCCTATTTAGCGAGACTGGTACACGATGTTCAGCTGTTCAAATGGCGCAGAGCAGAAGAACGGTGGGTGGATGCAGATGTTCCCCAGGTTGTACCACGTATCTTTTGAATGATATTGTTTCTTGTTTTCTGTTTTCCGGCTGTTTTTGTTAGATTCTCTCTCTGAAAGATAGATTTCTATCAATGGTTGTCCCCAAGTGCTTTGTTTTAGTACAAGTGTAATGTTTTAAAACTGTATTTTGAGTTTCTTCCGGCATGTTCGTTATTTAAGTGCAAGCAGGAAACCTCCGTTTTGGTAACGTTTGGTTGGAGTCTCCATTTGCGACAGTATTTTACCATTACATCGCGGTCCTCCGCTAGGACTTCTTGTAACAGTTCAATTGTTGCAAATACACAGTCGTCGGCATCCCTTATTTTGTTTTCGGCATGTCTGCAATGTAAAAGCAAGTGGAGCAAGGCTGGCCTCTGTGACAGATTTTTTCTTTTTTTTTTAATTTTCTGGAGACCTGATGTTGGATTTCATAGTGAAAGACCCCCTTACGTTCACTTCGATTTCGTGATTTAAATTAAAAAAACTGAACCAGTTGCATATCTTACATGTGTAGTACGATGAATGTCGAGAAGTTATTCTCATTAACAAGTGCAAAAATTTACATCGGTATTTTATGTGATGTTATCGTGTGTGGTGTTCCGCCTATCTTTCCCTGCAGTCGTCTTTGAGAGCGACTGCTGTTGGAAAATTGGACAAAATAAATTATGTAATATTTTTACATGCTGGCGCTAAAAAATACTATTTTTCCTCTTTTTACTTGCAGGTACTGTTTCCTTTATTATTCATAAATCCACACACATGCAAACTATCACTCGCATTGTTTATTCGAAATCAAAATCCGACGCCTTGTATTCACTGTCATGAATCATCCTGCATACAGTAATAAAAAAAAAGGTTCAAATGGCTCTGAGCACTATTGGACTTAACATCTGAGGTCATCAGTCCCCTAGAACTTGGAACTACTTAAACCTAACTAACCTAAGGGCATCACACACATCCATGCCCGAGGCAGGATTCGAACCTGCGACCGTAGCAGCAGCGCGGTTCCGGACTGAAGTGTCTGGAACCGCTCGGTCACAGCGGCCGGCTCCTGCATACTTAGTCCTGCGACTTAGTCCGATCCGATTGTTATCTATTTCCAAAACTTAAAGAACACCTTCGAGGATTTCATATCGATAGTGGTGAACCGGCGCAAGCAGAGGCGAGGTTGTGTGTCCGTCAATAATGTTAAACATTCTGCAATGATGGTATAAACTGGTCGTTGGGAGAGACGTATTCGTCGTAGGGGTGACTATGTTGAGAAATAAAGATCTAGAATGTTAGTAAAGTTTGTTTTATTCAGAAAACTTTAAGAGTATTCACATACAAAATACGGAGGCGTTACTTTTCAGTACGCCTTCGTAGGAATAGGCGAGTCAATGATGACCCTATGACTACTCTTAGAAAATAGGTCAAATAAAGAGAAGCCCACAGATCGCCTACATGAACCGTGTATCTTGCCGTGATGGGTTGTCTTACGTGTTGAGAGGCCAAACGTATTGTTCCTGATGAGCTGCAGCAGCTGTAGGGTCAACAGCCTGGATGTTTGATCTGGCCTTGTAGCATCAACCAAAATGGCCTTTATGTACTGGCATTGCGAACGGCTGAACGCAAGGGAAAATTAAAGCCGTAATTTTTCCCGACGGCATGCGGCTGTATTTTATGGCTAAACAAGGATAACGGAATGTAGTCGAATTAAATCTGGTGATGCTGAAGGAATTAAATTAGGAAAAGAGACTTTTACAGTAGTAGATGAGCTTTGTTATTTAGGCAGAAAAATAACTGATGCTGGCCAAAGTAGAGATGATAAAAAATGTAGATTCGCAACGGCAAGAGAAGCATTCCTGGAGAAGATAAATTTGTTACCTTGGATACAGGTTTAAGTGTTAACACGTCTTTCCTGAAGATATTTGTATGGAGTATAGTCAAGTATGAAAGTGAAACTTGCATGATAAACAGCTTAGACAAAAAGAGAAGAGAAGCTTTTGAAATGTGGTGTTACAGAAGAACGCTAAAAGTTAGACGGGAGGTACTGAATGGAACTGGGAGAAAAGAAATTTGTGCCATAACTCGGCTAAAAGAAGGGGTCGGTTGCTAGGACGCATTCTGAGGCATCAAGGGATCACCAGTTCAGTACTGGAGGGGATGGAGGATTGTAGAGGGATGAATACAGTATGCAGATTCAGAAGGATGGAGGTTGCAGTAGTAACTCAAAAACGAAGAGGCTTCCAAAGGATAGAATCACATGGATAGCTGCATCAAACCAGTCTTCGGACTGAAAACAACAACAACAAAGACAATCCCACATTTATGGCGTTTTCAGATTTAGATAATTCTTTTGACAATGTTGGCTGTAATATACCCTACACAGTTCTGAAGTTATGTTTGTAGAAAGGTAAAGAAAGCTTATCTGCAACTTGTAAAGAAACAGACTGCAGTTATAAGATACGAAGGAGAGTGAAATGGAAGCAGCAGTTGAGAAGAGAGTGAGACTGGGTTTTAGATTATTCCTCACGTAATTCAGTCTTCACACTTACAGAAAGTAGATGGGAAAAGAAAACTGAGGAGAAATTTTTAGAAGAAATTAAAGATCACCATATTTAAAAAAAATATTTAAGGTTCACCGTTTACATTGGAAATTCTTTCAGACACGGCAAGGACTTGAAACATCGCGTGAAAAGAAATTATAACTGAAAAGAAGTTATAAGGCAAACACCAATAATAATAAAACATTATTAAAATAGAGTAGTTGCGGACTCAATGCTAAAAGTACTAGACGAGGTTTGCTGTTGGGCAGTATAATAACGAACGGCAGCAACAATATAGTCTGAAAAGATTTTTCAGAAAATGAGGAATATGTTAACATCGTATTTAAATTCATGAATTAGGAACTCTTTTCAGAAAGCATTTGTATAGAGTGTAGTTATACGGAAATGAAGAGAGGGAGATAAACATTACAGTTAAGGAAGGTATAAGAGCTTTCGGAATGTAGTGTTACAATAGAATGTTGTAGACAGGTAAATCGGATAATAATGAAGAAGAGACATATTTTTGTCACAACTTAACGTAAAGATGGGATAGTTGATGGGTTCACATCATCATCCATATTTAATTTGATAGTGAAAGTGTGAGCCATAAAAATTATAGAGGGCTTCAATACAGTAAACAGAGCAAATGAATTCACGTTTAAGCAGTTGCATTGAGAGACTTGTATGTTACAGACCAAAGGGGAGAACTACAACCAACCAACGTTCAGGATGAAGACTACAGCAATAATAATAATAATAATTATTATAGTAGTAGTAGTAGTAGTAGTAGTAGTAGTGTCGTGGTATCACTCTCATATCAACAACCTATAAGATTCTGTCGAAAGCTCTGCAAACTAGGACAGAAGAACAACTACACTCACAGCTGTGAGAGCATCAAGGAGGTTTCAGGAAGGGGCGATCATGCGTCGAACAGATAATGAACCCCAAGTCCATGCTTTCGTACCTGAAGCTCAGTAATAATAATTTTGTTGTGACCTTTTGCGGATTTCAAAAAGGCATACGACTCCACTGATCATAAAACCCTGATCCAGCAAACACTTACCAACACAACCTCAAAAGTGAAATTTAGAGGAGAAACGTCAGAAGCTTTTGAAATGAAGACGAGTTAGGCAAGGAGATGGGCTCTCACCTCTCCTCTTCAACTGTGCCCGCGAGAAGGTGATTCGTGAGCGGCGCAAAGGAATGGAAAACCAAGGAATTAAAAATGGTGTCAGGCTGAGTTACAAGAAACAAAATCTTGTAATCGATTGTTTCACTTTTGCAGGTGATCTTCCAGTATTTTCTGATTTCATGGAAACAACTGAGAGACAGATTAATGATCTTAACGTACAAGTACAGAAGACTGGCCTCCAAATTTCATTTGAGAAAACCGAGTTTATAACGAACGTAAATTCACCACCAAGGGAGCTTGTAGCGGGTCAAGCCAAAATTGAGTTGAAAAGTTTAAATATATCGGAGAATGAATATCAGCCATCTTATCAGAGAAAGAAGCCTTCACATCACGCAGGAACAAAATGGAAATGGCATTCCATTTAACCAAAAACATCTACAACAAAAGATCAGTATCGTTCAATGCAAAGTTAAGACATTACAGCAGTGGTATCCTTCCGGAGGTCTTGTACGCTTCTGAATGCCTTGTAATGAACAAAAAAGGTGTGATCGAAAAACTGGAGCCCAAGGAAAGGAAGATTTTGAGAAAGATCTTAGGTCCCATCAGAGAGAATGGGGAATATAGAAGACGTCATAATAATGAACTGTATTCCCTCGTAGAGAAGATAACCGATACCATCCGGAAAAGAAGGATTATGCTTTATGACCATATGAGCAGAATGAGCCCTGGAAGACTCACCAATCGTATGATCACCCACTTTCAGGAGAAGAAAACAAAATGGGCCTGGTTCACAGAGGTTGAGAAAGATCTTAAAGAAGTGGGCATCACTCATGATGACATCTTGGTGCGTTCCCCACTCAAGGAGGAACTAATGGCGTGGCAGGGTTTCCAAGAAAAGCTAAAACCAAAAACAGGAATGGCTTGGACCCAGGAAAGGTTCAAACGGTTCAAATGGCTCTGAGCACTATGGGACTTAACATCTAAGGTCATCAGTCCCCCTAGAACTTAGAACTACTTAAACCTAACTAACCTAAGGACATCACACACATCCATGCCTGAGGCAGGATTCGAACCTGCGACCGTAGCGGTCTCGCGGTTCCAGACTGAAGCGCCTAGAACCTCTCGGCCACACCGGCCGGCCCCAGGAGAGGACAGAGCGACACTGAGATGTGGGAGCACTGGGCAAATATCAGAACACGTGAAGCAGGACAATTGCAATAACGTGGTCCAAAGATGGCCTGTACGAAATGAATGAATGAATGAAAGTAGTCGTAGTAGGAGCAGCACTGGTAATGAGCCAAATAACTCAGAAAATTTAATAAATGATGGGTGACAGAACCGTTACAATCTTGCTTAGCAAGTATTAAAGAGAGATTTACGAGTATGTTAAACAGCTGTTTCAAATGCATTCGTCTGTAGAGTCCCGTTTATCATGTGCTATACAGCTAAAGGCTGACATATTAGAACAACTGAAAGCAATTATTATTCGTACAAATTCAAATCATAATTACTTACGGTGGAGAAGTACGTAATAGAGCTAATTTATTGGTTAATACGTCTCACCATAATTATTACTGTGGTGTCACCGCCAGACACCACACTTGCTAGGTGGTATCCGTTAAATCGGCCGCGGTCCATTAGTACATGTCGGACCCGCGTGTCGCCACTGTGTGATCGCAGACCGAGCGCCACCACAAGGCAGGTCTCGAGATACGGACTAGCACTCGCCCCAGTTGTACGAACGACGTAGCTAGCGATGCTACACTGACGAAGCCTCGCTCATTTGCAGAGCAGATAGTTGGAATAGCCTTCAGCTAAGTCAATGGCTACGACCTAGCAAGGCGCCATTAGTAACATTGCATGTCTCTATGGAGTCTCACTTATATCGTCAATAGCGATGTACCAAGGATAGATTAAAGTTAAGTATTACAGAAGCTACGTACTTTTCTTTATAGCATTCATTACATATCCTGTTACAGACCTATCTCTTGCCTGCGTGAACTAAACGCGTGCCTTTCGGCTACTTCCGTGGCGTGGCTGTCTTGCTACGCCACAACAAATACACCCTTCAAGTGCTTCATAACAAAATTGTTTATTTACCGTCTCGATGACAGATGGAAGTGACAGAGGCGGTGACACTTCCTTATCAGGCATGGCGTAGAATATACGGAAGAGACAGTTTGTACAACATTGCAGTGGAGCATATCACAAATAACAGCATTCTCTAAGCAATAACTTAAGCGTGAGACAAATTTACTACCCGACAGACTTGTGTCCACAAGAACGTTGCTCTTGAACGGATGACTCCGCTTTGGAATCGTGGCTCGACTTTGTTTTCGGCAAGTGATGATCCAAGGGATCGCTGTGTCAAGAAGAAATCTACGGATACCAGTCACTTTATGCTGGCCCCTATTCTGATTTGACCAGACGTGGGTCTCTTCCTACACGTCGGTCTGGGCGCCTGAAGATGAAATAATGTAGCCCTGAAAGTCATTGCTCAAATAAAATAACTGAAAAATTAGACGGCTGAAGCTGTTTTATTTTAAACTTTACGGAAGTTTCAAGGTGGTTAACGATATTTCACTGCGTTCATTTACATCCTGCAAACAGGTATCATTTTATCGCACAAAATTTCGACAAGAAGAAATAGGATTGTGACTATGCAATTTCCATTTATTTCCACTTATTTGCATAAGTCCCAGGCAAACTTTTGCTGTCGATGTACTGCATCTTTGATTTACGCGTGAGCCTTTAATCTCTAAATCCACGAGCATTAATTCTCAGCTGCTTTTAGGATATAAAGTGCATCTTCCTTTTTCACTAGACTAATTAAAGTAAAAGGACGAACGAACGTAACGCATTTGGAGACCAGTGTGTATACGGAGCGAAAGACGATAACCTACATACGTTACTTAGTCGTACACAGGATACTTTCTAATACTCGAGTAGATTCCGCGCGTCTAGGCGAAAGCCACGGAAAATTCCACGGATGTGCTGTTAACTCTTAAGTGAAAGGTTCTCATGAAAATGTGATGCAAAACGTTTTATACTATTAAGAAATCTTTGTTTTAACAAGGACGAAATGTCAGACACAGGTAGCCAATATATAAGTAATACGTCACTAAGTCTCGAAAGGAACATAAACTCTTATGGAAAAAAAGATGGGAAGGTGTAACGTAACGCTCAAGGTAACACACATCGAAAAGTTCTCGTAGTCGGTGTTCAGCTGTACAATGCATCCATTCGGCGTAATCTGAGTTACACGGCAGTAAACACGATGTGCTAATTTGTTTAATGACGTATTTAAGATTAGAATATTATGAGCTTCTGGATCTTTCTTAGATCAGTCCACGGTTTGGGCATACAATACTTTTTTTATATTACAGTACATAAATACTGATAATAATGACAATGTAAATAGTGGTAACTGAATTGAAAGAAAGTCACTTGAAAGAATATTTCAATATGCCTAAGATCATTTGGAACAATAGCACTGACTAAGAAGTAATAACAATAACAGTAGCTATTGCAAAGGTTAGTAATAATAATAATAATAATAATAATGACAGTACAAGATTCGAATCGTATGTACACGCATATAAAAGGCAGGTATTTACGAGTCTTTTGAAGGTGGGTATGTTATTTAGGTTGGAACGTCACTACCATCTTTTACAGGCAATAACTACCGCAGCTGTACGTCAGGCGTATCGATTTTAGTTAGAAATGACCATGTTTTGCCTAATATAGTGGATAAAGATGTTTTAGTGCTATTAGATACACTAAGATAGAGAGTATGCGGCGGGGCGGGCTTTAAACGTTTGCTCGTTGGTCGTACTGTTCACTGCAAAAGTTCCACCTACCTCAGTACGGGGGCAGATCGCCGGCCCGTTTCTCTGCATACGTGTATGTACAGCGCTGACGACGTAAAAGCAACGTTGAAGAAAACGCCGTCAATACTTCCGTTGCAAAGTCCGCCTAAAGTCTGGAAGCAAGCTATCCTTTAAATTCTCGTAATACTTTAGAGCGGAAAGCGGCTGCTTCGTTCTCTCAGTACAATGTCAAAATTCTGAAACGAATCTTTTATTCCATTACAGTTAAGAAAAAAAAAAACTGCTATCAGCCCACATGTAATTAGCGAACATCACTGTTCTCGGTTCACAGTTCATGCAACCCGGTACACACGCAAGGCAGCCAGAAATGTACTTAAGTCCAACCCGAAGAATTACGCGATTTCACAGTCAATACTCAGCTACTATATCAGAGTTTCACATTTAATCCTTTACAGTGGATTTCAATTATACGGAAACGAAACATGCCACGCGCAATTTTTACATGGGCCGAGAGTTCACACGCGTTTACCTTTCCAACAAAACAATTCTAGAACTCCCAAACTTCACAAAACTGTCCGTAAATGCAACTGCTTCCACGGCAACACAGTCTGGACGCGAAATTATCTTCATTTTACACATTATGCAGACAGACACGTTCAACATGACCTGCCCGTTCAATAGCTACCCAGAAACTCCCCAATGCTGCTCCTTCCACTGCCTATAACTACCTGGCATTGCGCTGGAACTGCTAAATTCTGATTGGTTGATCAAAATGACCACCCAAACAGAACAATAGTTCGAGATCATTCTCGCGCCAATCACTATTCCCAGTTGCATTCACGTCATTTCAGTATGCAAATATTAATATAATGTTTAACAAAACCAAACGAAAGGAAAACTAATCTGGGAATTTATTTAGAAAACTATTACTCTGCAAACTGCTATTCTGGCTGCCTTCTTACAAAAGCAAGTACTCTTAGACATACGTCATCAGCAATTAGGGGAACCACAACTTTCCCACTACACAGTTACGTAATGTGGTAAATTATACAATATTGAATTTCTACTGTGTCCCACTTACACACTCTCACTCATTCTCATTCATTCCACAACAACAAAACAAATAGATATTAATTAAATAATAATCTTTTCTGGATTTTATATTACGAAAATTAAAGTAGTTAACGTTTTTAATATGAAAATCCAAATAAATTGACCTGACATTTTGTGAACTCCAGTAATCATTTCAAATGATGCTAAAAGACAAACTGTTATTATTCCTGAGGTTTTTGTCTAAGTGTCGGTTTGGGGTGTTTTAGGTAATTTCCTCTAACTCCGAAACTATGACAGATAGAAGGCTGAAATTTTTATACCATATTCTCTTGAATAACAAAAGGCAGTATATCGACTTTAAACAGTATTAAATAATATTTAATATAGTTTATTTAGATTATTAAGGGTTTGAATATTCAGTCGCTCGAAGATTGCACTGTAGTTCCTTCTCTAGATTGTCGCACAGATGACAAAATTGTAGATATCGAAATAGACGACAGAGGGATAGAGAAACAATTAAAATCGCTCAAAAGAGGAAAGGCCTCTGGACCTGATGGGATACCAGTTCAATTTTACACAGAGTACGCGAAGGAACTTGCCCCCCTTCTTGCAGCGGTGTACCGCAGGTCTCTAGAAGAGCGTAGCGTTCCAAAGGATTGGAAAAGGGCACAGGTCATCCCCGTTTTCAAGAAGGGACGTCGAGCAGATGTTCAGAACTATAGACCTATATCTCTAACGTCAATCAGTTGTAGAATTTTGGAACACGTATTGTGTTCGAGTATAATGACTTTTCTGGAGACTAGAATTCTACTCTGTAGGAATCAGCATGGGTTTCGAAAAAGACGGTCATGTGAAACCCAGCTAGCGCTATTCGTCCACGAGACTCAGAGGGCCATAGATACGGATTCACAGGTAGATGCCGTGTTTCTTGACTTCCGCAAGGCGTTCGATACAGTTCCCCACAGTCGTTTAATGAACAAAGTAAGAGCATATGGACTATCAGACCAATTGTGTGATTGGATTGAGGAGTTCCTAGATAACAGGACGCAGCATGTCATTCTCAATGGAGAGAAGTCTTCCGAAGTAAGAGTGATTTCAGGTGTGCGCAGGGGAGTGTCATAGGACCGTTGCTATTCACAATATACATAAATGACCTGGTGGATGACATCGGAAGTTCACTGAGGCTTTTTGCGGATGATGCTGTGGTGTATCGAGAGGTTGTAACAATGGAAAATTGTACTGAAATGCAGGAGGATCAGCAGCGAATTGACGCTTGGTGCAGGGAATGGCAATTGAATCTCAATGTAGACAAGTGTAATGTGCTGCGAATACACAGAAAGATAGATCCTTTTTCATTTAGCTACAAAATAGCAGGTCAGCAACTGGAAGCAGTTAATACCATAAATTATCTGGGAATACGCATTAGGAGTGATTTAAAATGGAATGATCATATAATGTTGATCGTCGGTAAAGCAGATGCCAGACTGAGATTCATTGGAGGAATCCTAATGAAATGCAATCCGAAAACAAAGGAAGTAGGTTACAGTACGCTTGTTCGCCCACTGCTTGAATACTGCTCAGCAGTGTGGGATCCGTACCAGGTAGGGTTGATAGAAGATATAGAGAAGATCCAACGGAGAGCAGCGCGCTTCGTTACAGGATCATTTAGTAATCGCGAAAGCGTTACGGAGATGATAGATAAACTCCAGTGGAAGACTCTGCAGGAGAGACGCTCAGTAGCTCGGTACGGGCTTTTGTCAAAGTTTCGAGAACATACCTTCACCGAAGAGTCAAGCAGTATATTGCTCCCTCCTACGTATATCTCGCGAAGAGACCATGAGGATAAAATCAGAGAGATTAGAGCCCACACAGAGGCATACCGACAATCTTTCTTTCCACGAACAATACGAGAATGGAATAGAAGGGAGAACCGATAGAGGTACTCAAGGTACCCTCCGCCACATACCGTCAGGTGGCTTGCGGAGTATGGATGTAGATGTAGATGTAGATACCGCTTCCCACGGCTAGCATAGCGACAGGTGCGAATGAGTCATTGCTAAGACACAACTGGCTGTCTCCCTAAAAGCCAATGGCTCCAGTGCTACGGGCTGTTCTGCGAAGTAGCTTACTGCGATAAAGTTATCGTGTATTGACTCGCGACGTTACAAACAGTTTATTAAAACAGGGTGATTTTTAATTCACATCCCGTAAGAACAGTCGTCAGTCCGTAAGGACACTTGCTGTTTCCAATTAGCAAGTTATCAGAGTTAACTATGTTCACTTTTATAGGAAAGGTAATACGGTAAGTAGTAAACAAAGGGATTTGAAAATTCACTATCTCTTCACTACAGTATCATGCTTTAAAACGACTAAGGTTCCACATTGTTTCTGACATTTATGGAAAATTAGATAATTGTTGAATAGAAGTTAATTATGTAAAATTTAAATAGGATAGCTTGGGTGATGTTGTCTCATATTAACTTATATTTCATTGCACACTTGAATTATAATTACTCAAAACCGTACGAGCCCTCAACATTAGTTTTATCTCTAATGAATTCGAAACTAATATTTCACATGCGATAACAGATGCAGAAAACATGGTGCAACGACATTGTATCTATACAAAAGGAAACGTCGCAGAGTTTTAAACATACCAGTAAATACAGTGTCTTATCTCAGTTGAACAGCAGACATCCAGAAACAGGAATTTAAAATAATTACTAACAGGTTACTAAATTAAATAATATTTTACAAATTGTGTCAGTGGGAAGTGTGGAAAGCTTTGAATTGGTATTTAGATTGTTAGTTAATGTAATAATTCATCGTCGGTATTCTGTAGATCTGATGCAGGTGTAGTGATTCCAGCTGAAGAAAAAGTCACTGAATTCTCTTTTCTACATATAGTAATTAAATTACGTTCCTGTGACGATTCCACACTAAGACCCAAAGTCTCATAGCGCAGAAACTTGCTGCAAGGAGCACATCCGACGTCCATCCTCGAAGCAAATGTAACCACATGCTCAGGAAACAATAGATTTACTGCCATTGAAGTATGTTGATATCAAAATAATTAGCCGCCGGTGTACTAACTGATTTGCTGTGACTCATCACGAATTTCTCTCCTGTGCCAAACTGTTCATCTCACAGTAGCACTTGCAACCTACGTTATCAATTCGCTGTATCCCAACTTCTGTCTTCTTCTACTGTTTTTACTCTCTACAGCTCCCTCTAATACCGCTGAAGTTAGTGCCTTATGTCTTAACAAATGTCCTATCATCCTGTCCCTTCTTGTTTTCAGTGGTTTTCTCATATTCCTTTCCTCGGCGCTTCTGTGGAGAACCTTCTCATTCATTACTCTATCAGACCACCTAATTATCAGTTTCCTTCTGTAGCAACACATCTCAGACGTTTCGACTCTCTTCCCACAAGTTTCACTACCATGCAGTGCTGTGCTCTCAAAAACTTCTTCCTCAAATTAAGGCCGATGTTTGATACTAGCAGACTTCTCTTGGCCAGGAATGCCCTTTTTTCCAGAGCTAATCTGCTATTTATGTCCTCCTTGGTCCGTCTGTTACTGGTTGTTTTGCTGTCTAGATCGCAGAATTCCTTCATTTCATACACTTTGTGATCCCATATTCTTATGTTAAGTGTCTCGCTGGCTTCATTTTTACTACTTCTCATTACTTTCGGCTTCCTTCGATTTACTCTCAGTCTATATTCTGTACTCGTTACACTCTTCATCCCATTCAACAAATCCTGTAATTCTTCTTCACTTTCACTAAGGTTAACAATGTCCTCAGCAAATCTTATCATTGATATCCTTTCGCCTTAACCTCACTCTTGAATCTTCCTTTTATTTCCGTGTTTTCTTATTTGATGTATAGACTGAATAGGGAGCGAAAGACTACATCCCTGTCTTAAACCCTTTTTAATCCGAGCACTTCGTTCTTGGTCTTCCACCCTTATTGTTCCCTCTTCGTTCTTTTACCTGTTGTATATCATCCGTCTTTACCTATAACCTGTCCTATTGTTCTCAGAATTTCGAACATCTTGTACAATTGTACATTGTCGAAAGCTTTTTCAAAGTCAACAGATCCTATGAAAGTGTCTTGATTTTCTTCAGTCTTGCTTCCATTACCAAACGCAACGTCAGAACTGCATCTCTGGTGTCTTTCCCTTTCCTAAACCCAAACGGATCGTCATTGATAGATCGTCAATTTTCTTTCCCATTCTTCTGTATAATATTCTCGTCAGCAACTTGTATGCATGAGCTGTCTAAACTGATTGTGCGATAATTCTTGCACTTGTGGGCTCTTGTAATATTCGGAATTGTGTGAATTTTTTTTCGAGAGTCTGATGGTATATCGCCAGACTCATAAATTCTACACACCAACATGAATAATCGTTTTTTTGCCATTTCCCCCAATGAATTTAGAAATTCCAATGGAATGTTATCTATCTGTTCTGCGTTATCTGATCTTAAGTCTTCCAGAGCTCTTTTAAATTCTGATTCTAATACTGCATCCACTGTCACCTCTTTATCGAGTCCTGTTTCTTCTTCTATGACGTCGTCAGGTAAGTCTTCCCCTCATAGAGCCCTTCAATATACTCTTTCTACCCATTCGCTCTCTCCTCTGTACCTGACAGTAGAATTCTCTTTTCCCTATTAATATTAAAACCTTTGCTTCTAATTTCACCAAATGTTGTTTTGAGTCATCTGTATGCTGAGTGAATCGTTGTCACAATCATTTCGTTTTCGACTTCTTCACATTTTTCATGCAGCCATTTTGCCTTAGCTGCCCTGCATTTCCTATTAATTTCATTGCAGTGAGACTTCTATTTCTGTATTCTTGAATTTCTGTGAACTCCTTTGTACTTACTGCTTTTATCGATCAGCTCAAGTATTTCTCCCGGTGACCCATGGTTTCTTCTTCCTTGTACCTATGTGTTTCTTACCAGCTTTTGCGATTGCCCTTTTTACAGATGTCCATTCCGCTTCAACTGCCTACTGAGCTATTCATTGGCACATGCGTATCTCACTTCTTTGGGCATTGATTGTTCATGACTGTTTTCTTAAATTTCACCCTACTCTTCATCACTACTAAGTCTACTAAGTCTGCTCCTGGGTACACCTTACAATCCCGTATCTGATTTCGGAATCTCTACCCGACCATGATGTAATCTAGTAGAAATCTTCCTGTATCTCCCAGCCTATTGGAAGTAGACCACCTCCTCTTGTGATTCTCTGTAACTATCTGAAATTTATTTACAGAACTCACTTAGTCTTTCTCCTCTCTCATTCCTACTACCATGCCCATATTATCCCGTAACACTCTCTTCTACTGCTTTACGTACAACCACGTTCCCATTCCCTGTGGCTATTAGATCCTCATTTCCCTTTGCATAGTGTATTACCCTTTCAGTATCCTCACACACTTTTCTCTATCTCTTCATCTTCTGCTTGCGACGTTCGGCGTGTATACCCGAACTGTTGTTGTCGGTGTTCGTTTGTTGTAGGTTCTTATGAGAACAACGCGTCACCGAACTCTTCGCAGTAGATCTCACTCTGCCTTGATTTCGTGTTCATAATGAATCCTACTCCCGATGCACGATTTTCTGCTGCTGTTCATATTACCCTGTACTTATCTGAGCAGAAATGCTTGTCTTCTTTCCATTTCACTTCACTGACCCCCACGTTAGTCTCCTTTATATATTCATATACAGGGTGTTACAAAAACGTACGGCCAAACTTTCAGGAAACATTCCTCACACACAAATAAAGAAAAGATGTTATGTGGACATGTGTCCGGAAACGCTTAATTTCCATGTTAGAGCTCATTTTAGTTTCGTCAGTATGTACTGTACTTCCTCCATTCACCGCCAGTTGGCCCAATTGAAGGAAGGTAATGTGGACTTCGGTGCTTGTGTTGACATGCGACTCATTGCTCAACAGTACTAGCATCAAGCACATCAGTACGTAGCACCAACAGGTTAGTGTTCATCACGAACCTGGTTTTGCAGTCAGTGCAATGTTTACAAATGCGGAGTTGGCAGATGCCCATTTGATGTATGGATTAGCACGGGGCAATAGCCGTGGCGCGGTACGTTTGTATCGAGACAGATTTCCAGAACGAAGGTGTCCCGACAGGAAGACGTTCGAAGCAATTGATCGGAACATACCAGCCTATGACTCGCGACTGGGGAAGACTTAGAACGACGAGGACACCTGCAATGGACGAGGCAATTCTTCGTGCAGTTGACGATAACCCTAATGTCAGCGTCAGAGAAGTTGCTGCTGTACAAGGTAACGTTGACCATGTCAATGTATGGACAGTGCTACGGGAGAACCAGTTGTTTCCGTAGCATGTACAGTGTGTGCAGGCACTATCAGCAGCTGATTGCCCTCCACGGGTACACTTGTGTGAATGGTTCATCCAACAATGTGTCAATCCTCATTTCAGTGCAAATGTTCTCTTTACGGATGAGGCTTCGTTCCAACATGATCAAATTGTAAATTTTCACAATCAACATGTGTGGGCTGACAAGAATCCGTAGGCAATTGTGCAATCACGTCATCAACACAGATTCTCTGTGAACGTTTGGGCAGGCATCGTTGGTGATATCTTGAATGGGCCCCATGTTCTTCCACCTACGCTCAATGGAGCACGTTATCATGATTTCATGCGGGATACTCTACCTGTGCTGCTAGAACATGTGCCTTTACAAGTATGACACAACATGTGGTTCATACACGATGGAGCTCCTGCACACTTCAGTCGAACGTACGCTTCTCAACAACAGTTTCGGTGACCGATGGATTGGTAGAGGCGGACCAATTCCATGGCCTCCACGTTCTCCTGACCTCAACCCTCTCGACTTTCATTTATGGGGTCATTTGAAAGCTCTTGTCTACGCAACCCCGGTACCAAATGTAGAGACTCTTCGTGCTCGTATTGTGGACGGCTGTGATACAATACGCCATTCTCCAGGGCTGCATCAGCGCATCAGGGATTCCATGCGACGTAGGGTGGATGCATGTATCCTCGCTAACGGAGGACATTTTGAACATTTCCTGTAACAAAGTGTTTGAAGTCACGCTGGTACGTTCTGTTGCTGTGTGTTTCCATTCCATGCTTAATGTGATTTGAAGAGAAATAATAAAATGAGCTCTAACATGGAAAGTAAGCGTTTCCGGACACATGTCCACATAACGTATTTTCTTTCTTTGTGTGTGATGAATGTTTCCTGAAAGTTTGGCCGTACCTTTTTGTAACACCCTGTATAAATTGAGCCCTTTTTTTAAATTTGTAACTTCCCTACCACGTTCAAACTCCTTACACTCCGTTTCCCGGCTCTCGGAATGTTACCCTGACGTTGGTTATTTAGTATTTTCCTCGTGATCACCTCACCTTTGGCAGTCCCGAACGAGGGAATAATTTGGGATCTTCTGCCGGTGGAGAGAGATCATGACACTTTTTCAATTACGGGCCACATGTCCTGTGGATACACATTAAGTGCGTTCAATGCAGTTGTTTATATTGCCTTCTGTACCCTCACGCCGTTGTTCACTGCTGATTGTTCGGGTTTTTAGGGGCAGTTTCCCACCCCAACGACAAGAGCGTGCCCTGGACCTCTGTCCGTTCCTCCTCCGTCTTTGACAGGACCGTTGGCACCCTGTCGTTTTGATAACTAATCAGAGATGCTACTCCTGGACTAACGGTAGCGTCCGTAATTATAACATCAATAGCGTCCACTTTCCACAACTTAACCATTCTTTCTGTAATGGAAAATTACGACCTCTTAAATGGCCTAAGGGATTCCAAATGCTTCATTCGTTGGTTAATACATACACATAATTTGTGAACCAATCTTCGTTAAAAATTGCGTAAAGTTTAAAATAATTCAATTCAATTGAATTTATTAGCGTCCTTGTAGTACATCATCAGAATGGCATAGGACTTGTCAATAAACATTACAATTTAAAATACATGTACATGAAAATTTATAATTGAATTTACTTGTCACTTAGACATTACAATTTTAATAGAACTATAAGGACATTAACATAAAAATATACAAGTAGGGTAACAACATACAAATAAAAGCTAGTGATTCTCACATCAAATATTATTTCCATTCTTACATTAACACTGTTTCACACTTTCATAGAAACAGCAAGTATTTAAATGCGAGCAATTACACATATTTATTATGTCAGGGAAATATTAACTGCTCTTTTATTGTCAATGATTCATAAACTCTTCAATACTGTAAAAACTATTGCTTATTAACATGTTTTTTTAATTCTCTTTTAAATATGTGCAGTTTTGGTATTATCTTTAGTTCTTTGGGGAGAGCAAGGTAGAGGATTTTGGGTTGGTATAGTACACTTTTGTGATACATTGCTGTTTTATGAATTTCTATGTGGAAATCATGCCTATTCCTCGTTTCGTAGTTGTGAAATTCTCTGTTTAATGTAGAAAATTCCTCGTGTTCTTTTAAGAAACATATGGTTTCATATATGTATAAGGATGGTAGTGTCATGATTTTTAATTCTTTGAAAGCATGCCTACAAGAGTCTCTATATCCTATACCTTTTATTATTCTAACTGCCTTCTTTTGTAGTCTAAATGAATGTTTTGTTAGACTGTTGTTCCCCCAAAACTGTACATCGTATCTTAATAAACTTTGCATGAATGAGAAATAAACACATAACACTATTTTAATATTACATGAGCTTTTAACCATTCTAAGTGTATATAACATGTTTGACTTAATTTTTTGTTCAATGATATTACATGCTTTTCCCACCTTAAGTGTTCATCAAACCATACTCCCAAGAATTTAGTGTATGATGCTTGTTCAGTCTTACACTCACCCAGTTCTACTTTAAGGTTAGTTTTTATTTTATTTGTAATATGTCTGAAGTTGATCCACGTTGTCTTTCTGGCATTCACAATGACTCTGTTTTCATTACACCATCTGTCTGCTTCGTCTGTTGCTAATGTGACTTTTTCCTGTAAGTCAGCTTCACTATTTGCTTTAACAAACAAACTTGTATCGTCAGCAAACAGTACTGCCTCAGCTTCAGATAGTTGACTTAGTAGGTCAGTGATAAATATTATAAACACTAATGGCCCTAATACAGATCCCTGACGTACTCCGTATAAAACTCTCTCGAATCTTGATGAATATGTCCTATCTGCATGGCTTGTCTCCACCTTCTGATACCTGTCCGACAGATATGATCCAAACCATTTATGGGCAGATTTAATATAAGAAATACGCTGTAACAAACAGAGCAGTTACGCCAAGTAACAAGTTACTTTTAAAAAAATATTATAACCATTTACAATACAAAAGATGAACAATTTTAACAGGATGGACTGCCAGTATGCAAACGCCCCTGGATAATACGAACACGCGGTACCTACCTACTTCCAAATAACAATAGACTTGAGTCATTCTTTAACAAACCGCATAAAATAGAAACTCTCGGTTTGCTTTAAGTGAATATTAACTTACATTGCAGTTTTAAATCTACAAGGGCGTAACTCAAATTCCCCTACCTTATAGAAAATACCCAGACATAGTTTCAAACAAATATTAATTTACTAAAACTGAAATTAGCCGTGACAGAACGGCAATAAGAATGACGGCGGACTCATTTAAACAGGTTAATCGTCAGAGAGCTCAGGAAGCTCTGAAAGCTGACGCTCATGGAGTGTCTAGAAATCCGGTGTGTCCGAATCACGATAACTTAACTTGCTAACAGTATATGTGGGTGGAACTGTGGCTGGCGCTCCGCCCGGCCAACGGAGAATGCGGCGGATGTGGCGGCGAGGGAGCAGACACCGCGGCCGTGCTAAAGATCACGAGGGAGGACAGCTCGCTAGCGGCCCCAGCTCGGCCGACAGCCTGAAGTTGGATGGGCCGTTTCCGTACGAATCCCGTCACCGATGATCACCTCAGACAAATCTCAAAATGTTTCCCTCAGACATGGAATTACGTGACTCCCACCCAAATATATATTCTGACTCCAGGCACACAAAGAGACTGAGGATGGTCTCCTTTAATCTGAAAATAACAATCTAACGGTCTCCGCAGAGCCCGCAGACACCGTGGAAATTCAAACTTGAAGCTTTAAAAAATTCAAGCTAAAATAGTGAATTTTCATCTCACAATATACACTACTGGCCATTACAATTGCTAAATCAAGAAGAAATGCAGATGATAAACGGGTATTCATTGGACAAATATATTATACTAGAACTGACATGTGCTTACATTTTCACGCAATTTGGGTGCATAGATCCTGAGAAATCAGTACCCAGAACAACTACCTCTGGCCATAATAACGGCCTTGATACACCTGGGCATTGAGTCAAACAGAGCTTGGATGGCGTGTACAGGGACAACTACCCATGCAACTTCAACACGATACCACAGTTCATCAAGAGTAGTGACTGGCGTATTGTGGCGAGCCAGTTGCTCGGCCACTATTGACCAGACGTTTTGAATTGGTGAGAGAACTGGAGAATGTGCTGGCCACGGCAGCAGTCGGACGTTTTCTGTATCCAAAAAGGCCCGTACTGGAGCTTCAACATGCGGTCGTGCATTATCCTGCTGAAATGTAGGGTTTCGCAAAGATCGAATGAAGGGTAGAGCCGCGGGTCGTAACACATCTGAAATGTAACGTCCACTGTTCAAAGTGCCGTCAATGCGAACAAGAGGTTACCGAGACGTGTAACCAATGGCACCCCATACCATCACGCCGGGTGATACGCCAGTACGGCCAAGACGAATACATGCTTCCAATGTGCATTCACCGCGAAGTCGCCAAACACAGATTTGACCATCATGATGCTGTAAACATAACCCTGGAATCATCCGAAAAAATGACATTTTGCCATTCGTGCACCCAGGTTCGTCGTTGAGTACACCATCGCAGGCGCTCCTGTCTATGATGCAGCGTCAAGGGTAACCGCAGCCATAGTCTCCGAGCTGATAGTCCATGCTGCTGCAAACGTCGTCGAACTGTTCGTGCAGATGGTTGTTGTCTTGCAAACGTCCCCATCTGTTGACTCAGGGATCGAGACGTGGCTGTACGGTTCGTTACAGCCATGCGGATAAGATGCCTGTCAGCTCGACTGCTAGTGATACGAGGCCGTTGGGACCCAGCACGGCGTTCCGTATTACCCTCCTGAACCCACCGATTCCATATTCTAACAGTCATTGGATCTCGACCAACGCGAGCAGCAATGTCGCGTTACGATAAACCGCAATCGCGATATGCTACAATCCGACCTTTATCAAAGTCGAAAACGCGATGGTACGCATTTCTCCTCCTTACACGAGGCATCACAACATTTCACCAGGCAACGCCGGTCAACTGCTGTTTGTGTGTGAGAAATCGGTTGGAAACTTTCCTCATGTCAGCACATTGTAGGTGTCGCCACCGGCGGCAACCTTGTGTGAATGCTCTGAAAAGCTAATCACTTGTATATCATAGCATCTTCTTCCTGTCGGTTAAATTTCGCGTCTGTAGCACGTCATCTTCGTGGTGTAGCAATTTTAATGGCCAGTAGTGTATTTGATGGAGGCGTAGAAACGCTTCAAAAGACGGCTCATCACCTCGTTATCAGGTCATTTCTCCGGAGAAATATTGAGACATCGGCCTAAAGTACTCGTATATGGAACAGATTGGTTACTACGTGAGCCACTGTATTACACCACTGCAGCCGAAGAAGAACCTAGATAAATTTTAATTTAATGCTGATATTTAAGAACAATAGCATTCCACTCACTAAACATGCACTAACGAATAAGGCCACATTAGTCGGGTTACACAATTTCGTGCCGACACGGCAAGCCAGAGCCAACCCCAATATGAAAATTCATCGCACTGAACATTCGACATTAATTCTGTCTCGTGCCCCAGACACGCACGAGAATTACAAATTCAAGTTTGTTTTAAATACCTAGCTGAGTTATCAAACTGCCAGCATGGAAAAAGATGGCACCTCTAAGAACACAATAACAGACAGCGCTGCGTAGCATAGTGGCCGTCTCCTTTCAAGAACACCTGACATGAATTACAGACCAGTAAGATAATCCAGTAACATAATAAAAATTCATACACACGGCATATGAGACCAAAAGTTCCAGTACACAACTTTAATGTCTAACAGAAACAAAATTTAACAGACCGTAATGTCAGCTTCCTTAACGAGAGGAAAGCCACTACAATCCATCACCATGGAGACGAGACTATTTTCGTCTCCAAGGTGGTGAGCCCGCCTGGTAACCAACTCCACATTCCTCTAAGATGAATACAAGGTTCCTCCAGGTCGCGATGTGGAAAGCCTTTTTCCCCTATTACACCGTCCGACCGGACGCTGCCAGAAAACATGTTTTTAATTCCGCTGCACAGCCCATGCTGCCACGACCAAAGACAACCGACCCCCCATTTGCCACGGTGCCGCTGGAGGAAAACACACACGTTTCAAAGCCCTGCGGTCAAAGATGAGAGGCGACTACCGAACTCTATATAGCACAATAAGCTGCCATGGCTCAGTTTTGCACAATATTTCAGCCTGCTTTTTGAACGGATGTAGATCCTCTCGAATTTTTCTTGTGGGGATGCTTAAAAAATACAATTACAGTTTCCCAACAGACTGAAAAAACTGGGATATTCCCACTCAACAATTTCACATTCTGCTCCCATATGTCGATGGTAGGCAATAAAACCTCGGGAAATACGGAAGCGTCCGATCCCGCCCGTCTGCTTTGACTCTTGACGTCACAAATATGGCGGAAACGACCATAAACCACGATTCCAATATGGCGCATATAAAGTCGGTACGTACGCATTATGAGGACGAAAATACATCGAAAAACAAACACACATACTATCCACAAAAAGCCTAATGACAAGCGCGGGAAATGGGGTGTTTTGGAGGGGGGGGGGGCAAACTAAATATACTAAATATAAGCAAATTTAGACACCCACCCGCATACAAACCCACACAAAACGACGAAAAAAACCGACATCACAAAACTCCCCAAATTCCACTAAACACAATATCATCTGCAATCTGACACTTCCCTTGACCTATATAGCTCAACAGCAGTTCCCGATCCCATAAATTAGGATCAACCACTTCCCTTGGCCTATATAGCTCAAAAACATCTCCCGATAGCAATATCAACATACACAGCCACACATTGGGATCGAACACGTCCCTTGACTGCGCACTGTTAATTTTATCCGTCGTATCCATTCCTGAACAAAAACAACAACCGATTAATTTTACTAAAATTACCACACGATGTACAGCGAACAACACTAAATTAACCTTCACACAAAATCGTTAACTCACTGAAACGAATGCCACTACAGACACAGCCGACACTCGAACAATTCTGGATAATGAGCAAAAGCAAACTGAGCCCTTTACGCCACACAAACGAAAACCCTGAACATACCACCAGAGAGCACAACAAACCACAACACGACGGCATCTACAAACACGCCACACTCACAAACCAAACTCCGCGCCGTCATGACGTCACACACACCACCACCCCTACGTCACGGGTCAAAGCCGACGCGTGGGATCGGACGCTTCTGTCGACCCTTTGAACGCGTGGTAATTTCTTTAGTCTATCAATAACCAGGCTTCTACTGTACCCTCATACATACAACAACTTTCTGTATCACTTCATGTTTTTTTTAAGAAACCTTTTTTGCTTCTGGTGCAAAGTTTAACAAAATGGAGTTACGAGGTTTTTATTGCCTACCATCGATATGTCATGCACCGTAGTGTATTCTGATCAGCTTGATACATGTGCTGTCAACACGCACGACCGATGTGTGTTAGCACCTGAAGCACCTTATAGGTGGGAGGCGAATCGATGAAGTGAAGCGAACTGAAGTCAGCCGCCTGCAGTACTAGGGGCGCGTGCCATTCTTAACATGGCAGACAGCCGTAAAGGCAGATGAGCTCGATGCAAAAACTGTCAAATTTATTGCTCTCGTTAGCTCAATTTTACGACTGTAGCACACAAGCTAAATTTATATGGACGATTCACTTCATTCCAAGTAGGCTGCATTCTCGCAGTACAACAAGATCGAGTTGTCAGATCGTTAACGTAGTATTAGCGGTTTTGTACCGGTAGCAGCCGGAACCTTTTAAACTGCAGCAATTAATGAATTTACGGTGCAGTTTGCTAATTGAGGGCTGTTCTTCGTATAAAAAAAATGGCTCTGAGCACTATGAGACTTAACTTCTGAGGTCATCAGTCCCCTAGAACTTAGAACTACTTAAACCTAACTAACCTAAGGACATCACACACATCCTGCGACCGTAGCGGTTGCGTATAATTCACGTTATTTAGGCAGCGCAAACGAATAACGTAAATACAGAACATTCACACTATCAACATTTCTTTCTCATGTTTAATATTCTTTATGCATGTCACGTCTTAGAACTTTGGTTGCCTTTGCGGATTGCTGTTATGTATGAAATACGATTTCTCATACACTCTGCGAAAAAAGAAAGAAAGAGACACCACCAACGAATTATCTGAATGGGACAGAAATCGGTAGAGTTGATGTACATGTACAAACAAACAAATAATTGTAATTTTACAAAAATTGGATAATTTAATCAAGAGAAAGAACTTCACAAGTTGAACAATTCAAAAAAGCGTTGGTCCACTTTTGGCCCTTATGCAAATAGTTATTCGGCTTGGCTTTGATTGATAGAGGTGTTTGATGTCTTCCTGAGTGGTATCGTGCCAAATTCTGTCCAATTAGACCGCTAAATCGTCAAAATCCCGAGACAGTTGGAGGGCCCTGCCCACAACGCTCCGTTTGGGAAGGATCAGGCGACCTTGTTGGGCAAGATAGGGTTTCGAAAGCACGAAAACAGACAGTAGAAAACGAACGAGGTGGCGCAGTGGTTAGACACTGGACTCGCATTCGGGAGGACGACGGTTCAATCCCGCGTCCGGCCATCCTGATTTAGGTTTTCCGTGATTTCCCTAAATCGTTCCAGGCAAATGCCGGGATGGTTCCTTTGAAAGGGCACGGCCGACTTCCTTCCCCATCCTTCCCTAATCCGATGAGACCGATGACCTCGCTGTCTGGTCTCCTTCCTCAAACAACCCAACCCAACAGACAGTAGAAACTCTTGCTGTGTATGGGCGGGCATTATCTTGCTGTAATGTAAGCCCAACCTGCAGCTCGTGGTCTTGCGGTAGCGTTCTCGCTTCTCACGGACGGGGTCCCGTGTTAGGTTCCCGGCGGGGTCAGGGATTTTCCCTGCCTCGAGATGACTGCGTGCAGTTTTGTCGTCTTCATCATCATCATCATCATCATCATCATCATCATTCATCCTGATTACGGTAGGAGGAACGCAATGGCAAACCACTTCCGCTAGGACCTTGCCTAACACGGCGGTGCAGGTTTCCCACATCGTCCCCTACGCTCTTCGGAGTTTGGGACCTCATCATCATCATCATCATCATCAATGTAAGCCCAGGGGGCTTGCCGTGAAAGGCAACAAAACGAGGCGTGCCGGCAGGGGTGGCCGAGAGGTTCTAGGCGCTACAGTCTGGAACCGCGCGACCGCTACGGTGTCAGGTCCGAATCCTGCCTCGGGCATGGATGTGTGTGCTGTCCTTAGGTTAGTTAGGTTTAAGTAGTTCTAAGTTCTAGGGGACTGACGACCTCAGAAGTTAAGTCTCATAGTGCTCAGAGCCATTTGAACCAAAACGAGGTGTAGAATGTCATCGGTGTAACTCTGTGCTGTAAGGGGACCGCGGATGTCCGAAAGAGCAGATACCTTCTTAGTATATATATAGTTAAGACTCACCGGCCACTTGACCATCTTCTTCTTCTGTGCGAATGCACAAACAGAGCCCGAACTCTTACGGGAATCGGCAACGCGCCGCGACTAATGAGTGTAATGGGCGGGGGCACTACGAACGTAGTGCGGGACAATACGTTGAGAATGTGGGTTTCGCGGGAGGCGTGCCAGAGATAAATCCCTGCAGCAGCGTTATCCTCTGTGTGGTCGGTGGCTCAGATGGATAGAGCGTCTGCCATGTAAGCAGGACATCCCGGGTTCGAGTCGCGGTCGGGGTACTCATTTTCATCTGTCCCCGTTGGCGTATGTCAACGCCTGTAAGCAGCTAAGGGTGTTTATTTGATTGTAACGAATGTTGCCAACCAACCGACAGGATGTCGGCCTGCTGCTTGTAGTCGACGCTGACCCCGGTGAAGTGGTCCGGTATCTTCGCTCTGCGCAGCTCATGGCTTCCGCCGCTCGGAGCTCGTGACCACCTCTTGTCGCGACGCTACCGCCAAGCCCCAAACTTCGTGCCTCCATCTCGGGGCAGCGAACCCCGTGTATGTTATATCGGCAACCCACAGATACCAACTCTTCCTCATAAACACTGTAAATGAGGCCGCAAGAGGGATAGTCGATACTACACCTGAGCCAGTGGCGCCAGACAGAACAGTCTACTAATTAAATGGCGCCACAGCTCAAGGAAAAACGTATGTTTTTGAAGGTTTCCGGATACTTTTGATCAGATAGTGTATATAGTTCTCTGACGATACACTTTAATGATATTCGAAACTGTCTTTTTTTTTTTCAAACATAGTAATTATACAGGCAACCGGTTGCAAGAAACTGATTGATACGGTTGACCTAGATTTCGACACCTACTAAGGATATCGCCATCAGAATGAAATTTTGACTGACCGTAAAATTACACTGCTATAAATTCCGACCATTGCGTTCTCGCAGTGTAATTTTACGGTTAATTAATATTTCATTCTGATGAAGACATCTTTAGTAGGTGTCGAAACCTAAGTAAATCGTATCAAACAGTTATCGTCAACCAGTTGGCTGTATAATCCTACGTTTGAACATTGTATACAGTAGCTGAGAAATTGGCATGCTTAAAACTATTCAAAACTATGTTTGAAAACATTTTCCGTATTTCTTTCATCATTCAATACAAATCTATGAAAACGTTAACGGGACTTGAAGAAGTGATTTTCGCAGTTATCTGAAAAATATTTTTTGAGTTTTATATATTTTAGTAAGTATTTTTGGACATTTTTTAAGCTAATCCTGATTGGTTAAGGCTACTTTTCACGACAAGCTGGATATTATTTACAAGATGGTCAAAAACATTCCTAGAAGCTTATACAGTAAGTGTGGGAGTGCAGTTTAGGTTGCACTGAAAAATAACCTTGACAAAAAAAATTCGATACGTTGCGCCATTTTCGAGTTAATTAGTATTGAAGTTAGACTACCAGGCTGTTGCACGCTAAAATTTATGCGGCCCGCCAGAGATGGTACTGCCATACGGCATCGCCGAATGCCCGGCGCCAACTCCGGTCCCTTAATGCTTCTGCCGTATTTCAACAGCCTATTACAGAAGATAATCCCAAAATGACGAGGTCTGTCGTAGCACTTGGGTTTGACTTATTTCATTGAGACCCCTGTAGGTATACATTATCCCGCGATAGCAGATACTGTTTGTTGCCTGGGTTCGATTTGTCCCCTGTGCTCCTGACACCTTTTTTCGACTGTCGGCAGCATCTGCGCGGCGTACGCCTCGCCCCTTTTGCGTGGAATACATAGACAGCACGTTTACGGAGCCCCATGTCATCCTGGGAGCTTACCTAATGGTTCACGCGTTTTCGGTGTAGGACGGGAAAAGAATTTGTTTTGTCAGAGAGGACGCAAAAAGAATTTAATGTTTTGTCAGAGACAAATCCGACGTGACTCCAGGCAAAAGCTACAAGACCGGTAAATAGAATACGATGAGAAGAATATGACAACGGCGAAACTGCAGTACGCGAGAAAAGTATCGAACAGAATCTCGTACCGATGTAGAATTCAATGCTTTTTCTGCCCAACCCGGAAAATGCTTGCACTGTTAGGTACGGCGAAAGGTGACTTGGGACTCCAAAACCTCGTGTATAACGTTTTCTATGCAGATACGGCAAGGAGTACAACGAGCAGATCGTGCGGGCAATAGAAGAAAGTTGCCAGGAGAATGGGAGAACCATCGAACTCGAGCAAGTGACTAGAATATGAGTGGTCGTGCGGTAGCGTTCTCGCTTCCCGCGCCCGGGTTCCCGGGTTCGATTCCCGGCGGGGTCAGGGATTTTTCTCTGCCTCGTGATGACTGGGTGTTGTGTGATGTCCTTAGGTTAGTTAGGTTTCAGTAGTTCTAAGTTCTAGGGGACTGATGACCATAGATGTTAAGTCCCATAGTTCTCAGAGCCATTTGAACCAACCACTATAATATGAGGTTGCGTACCCACAAAGAACTTGAAGAAACTGAACTGCTGCGGTAGACCACTTCGTTTGGGGTTGTGTTCTAAAGGAGGCTTTTGAAATGCAGTGGCCGCCGGTCTCATCAATAGAGGCAATTGCTTCAATCTCAGTAAAACGTGGAACCCAGCACTCAGCCAACTGAAGTGTCAACGTCGCTCGACAGCGTCTTGCGCAGAATATTAAAGAGGAGCGACGTAGCAGAGGCGCTCGTTCTACAGGTATCACGTGAAGTTGACGGCAAGGTACGCTGCCGAGATATCGTGTTGCGTAAGCGAGTCCACCTGGCTGGACACCTGAGCAATACAGTTTATTTTCCTGGAATACCTCCACCAGTCCTGTGTCTTCCGAAAGCTCGAATCCCAACATCCCTCTGTCTCTGTCATCTTTGAGAGCCCTCTAGTACCTTGTCTCCCAACGTGGGGTAATTACCCCCTGAGGCGTAAAATGAAATTTTCTGTGGGGTAGAAACTAAACGATTCGATTCTATTTGTCATGAAACTAAATTATTTTCAAAAGATCGTTACTATTATCACGATTTTGTAAGACTCTAATACTTGTTATATAAGTTATCAATAATTACTTTTTCTCAATTAGTGGTATTAATGCTGTGGATTTCTTACTTAGTCCACCCCCCCCCCCCCCCGCCCTCTATAACATACGTTGTAGTATGTTCCGTACATCGCTGATGATAAAAGTGAGACATATACTTAAGAGCCGCGCGGGATTAGCCGAGCGGTCGCAGGCGCTGCAGTCATGGACTGTGCGGCTGGTCCCGGTGGAGGTTCGAGTCCTCCCTCGGGCATGGGTGTAGTTGTTTGTCCTTAGGATAATTCAGGCTAAATAGTGTGTAAGCTTAGGGACTGATGACCTTAGCAGTTAAGTCCCATAAGATTTCACACACATTTTTTTATACTTAAGAAATACTAAATATCTCAAGAAAATGTTTTCTTCAAGTTGTTGGTAGTACTTGAAATAATCCAGAAATTGCTTAACTACTCGCTTCGAAACAGATAAATGAATAAATTGACAGCACGACACAGTACTAACTACGTAATGTCTACTATTGTACTGAGCACAGTTTTATTATTATTGTTATTAGAGTGGTTAGATACATAGCATTAACATCCTGAAGTCGTCCAATTTGTTCAAATGGTTCTGAGCAATATGGGACTTAACTTCTGAGATCATCAGTCCCCTAGACTTAGAATTACTTAAACCTAACTCACCTAAGGACATCACACACGTCCACGCCCGAGGTAGGATTCGAACCTGTGACCGTAACAGCAGCGCGGTTCCAGACTGAAGCGCCTAGAACCGCTCGACCACAGCGGCCGGCGTCCAATTTGTCTGCTCGGAAGTAAGATGTGCAGCAATGAAGTGATTTACGAACAGTAGCTAAGTATAGTGCACACATCTGAATTTGTTTGATTTTAAATGAGGTTGCAGTGTTCAAGTCAAGCAAGTGGCGCGATGGAGATGAGTAATGCAGGGGAAGCAAGTTTTGTAAAAAAATGTGTGCCCTCACTATGGAAAGAGTTGTGGGTAGCACTTGCGATGCACCGGGAATGCCTTCGTCATTCATTCTAACACACACACACACACACACACACACTCACACACACACATACATGCGCACACACACACAAACTAAATATCACTCATCTGTCATCATTTTAAAAATAAAAGTGGTCCGAGGAAAGTCTTTCGCTCTGTAGTTTAGTTAGGTGATAATGTAGGGAAGGAGGACGGCAACAAATGGCACGGGAAAGGGGGGAGGGGTGAAGAGCGGGGGTACTAGCTAATGGCTAACGTCTGACTGCACGGAGGGGTAATGGTCTAAGAGAAAATGAGAACCATTCAGTCTACCACAATCACGTTCCACAATGCTGTCATCTCCACACACCCGTGTCCTCGTCCAGGCCATATCCAACCGCCTTCCCATTCCTAGTTTCTATCGACTCTACCAGTTACAAACTACACCGCCACTTCTTTTCCCACTGGCGACCCACCTGGCCCTTCGCATCTAAATTTCCATTCTGCAAAGCACTGTGCCGGCCGCGGTGGTCTCGCGGTTCTAGGCGCGCAGTCCGGAGCCGTGCGACTGCTGCGGTCGCAGGTTCGAGTCCTGCCTCGGGCGTGGGTGTGTGTGGTGTCCTTAGGTTAGTTAGGTTTAAGTAGTTCTAAGTTCTAGGGGACTTATGACCACAGCAGTTGAGTCCCATAGTGCTCAGAGCCATTTGAACCATTTTGCAAAGCACTGTAATGTTCGCAGTAGAGGGTACTTACGATTTGTACTACTAATTAAGGATTCCTTCGGATAAAGACGAAAGTATTAAGCAGCAACAGAAATAATATTAACATGCAAACCTCTTATTACAACTAGAGGACAAGTAGAAACGAAGCTCCCTTGGAAGCAAAATAATGCTTGTTGGACGAACCAAGGATGACGTATGAAGCAGACCAGCACAGGCAACGGGAAGCCTTCCAGCCAAAACGAGTTTAATGGTATCAAACGTAAATCTTAACTTGAGCGCTAAGTTTCTGAGATTGTGCTTCTGGAACACAGCATTATATGGATAGTAATTAAGGACTGCACTGTTGTTGTTGTTGTGGTCTTCAGTCCAGAGACTCGTTTGATGCAGCTCTCCATGCTACTCTACCCTGTGCAAGCTTGTGCATCTCACAGTACCTACTACAACCTACATCCTTCTGAATCTGTTTGGTGTATTCATCTCTTGATCTCCCTCTACGATTTTTACCCTCCACGCTGCCCTCCAATACTAAATTGGTGATCCTTTGATGCCTCAGAATATGCCCTACCAACCGACCCCTTTTTTCAGTCAAGTTGTGCCACAAATTTCTCTCCTCTCCAATTCTATTCAGTACCTTCTCATTAGTTATGTGATTTACCCATCTAATCTTCAGCATTCTTCTGTAGCACCACATTTCGAAAGCTTCTATTCTCTTCTTGTCCAAACTATTTATCGTCCATGTTTCACTTCCATACATCCTCTCTACTTCGACCATCACCAGTTGTTTTGCTCCCCAAATAGAAAAACTAATTTACTACGTTAAGCCTCTCATTTCCTAATCTAATTCCCGCAGCATCATCCGATTTAATTCGACTACATTCCATTATCCTCGTTTTGCTTCTGTTTATGTTCATCTTATTTCCTCCTTTCAAGATACTGTCCATTCCGTTCAGCTGCTCTTCCAGGTCCTTTGCTGTCTTTGATAGAATTACAACGTCATCGGCGAACCTCAAAGTTTTTATTTCTTCTCCTTGGATTTTAATTCCTACTCCGAATTTTTCATGTCCTAAAATCAGATAAAGTAAAGAATCGAGTTGTTTAAGAGGTGATGTAACACGAGGATGTAGAAAATGAAGTGGTTTGATAAAAAAAGTGAGAATCCTCTTTGCAGAACGGACGAGGAAAGAAATATATGGAAAGCACTGACCAGAAGGAAGGCCGGGGTGATAGGATTAGGGTTAAGACATCAGGGAATTCGTTCCAAGGTACTAGAGCAGTGGTACCCTCTGAGGGGTAAAATGAAATTTTGGAAGGGGTAAAAGAAAAGTGTGCACTAGTGTTTGGGTCTACAAACTGAACTATTTTCAAAAGACCATTATTCTTATCATCACTGTTTCGCAAAACTGTAATAGTGATCGCATTAGTCACCAATAACTACTTTTTTTATTTCAAATAGCATTAACGCGTGAGACAATGTGGTGGAGGTTACAGAAGTGAAACGAATGTGTGATCATCATCTTTCTTTTTCCTCACTTAGCCCTCCTACTGCACATATACTTCGTATTGTCTGTCTATGACAATAAAATTGATACATATATGCTTAAATATCTCATGAAAATATCTTCTCCGAGGTGTGTGTAGTTCCCACAGTGGACCAGAAACTGCTTCGTTATTCATTCCGCAACAGTAAACGATCCAACTGCTGTCACAACACAGCTGTTATTATGTAATGGCTACTACATAGATGTGCGCCAATGATTGGATGCAACACATTGGCAGCCTCAAGGCTCGCAGCTTCTATCATTTCAGTCCAGGAATCTAGTGGCACACAAGCAGTAGCCTTCGACTTGGATGACTTTAAAATGGAGCTGCAGGGTGCGAGTGAAGGAAATGTCGCTGGGGAGAGGAATGGTACAGAGGCAGCACTTTTTGTAATAAGTGGATAATCAGCTTTCTTTTCTGAGGAGGAGAACTACATCATCTTTCTGTAAGTATAAATAAAATCTTTTTAGAATTAAGCGGTACCAATTGCCTCATTGTCTCTTTACGAGGGTGGTTTCAAAAGTTCTTGAAATCACCACGAGAGGTCAGCGCTAGCGCAACGAGTTGTTCACGTGATATTCATTGGGCTGTTGCCTGTAAACACGTGCCAGTGCTCTTGGAAGAGAGCTGGGGCGCTGACGTGGCTCTGTTAATGGTCCCGCGTAGTGATTTGCGAAAATGCGGAAGATCGATATTCGAGCAGTGATTAAGTATTTCGGAAAGAATGGTATGAAAGCAAAGGACATTCATGCCGATTTCCAGACTACACGGGGGGCTCTGCTCCTTCATATTCATCTGTTGCCAAGTGGACAAATGAATTTAAATTTGATCCGGAGAGGTTAGATGATGGTCCGCGCAGTGGTCGGGCAAGATGTGCCACTACTCCAGAAATCATTGCAAAAGTGCACAAAATGGTCGTGGAGGATCACCGGCTGAAAGTGCGTGAAATTGCTCACGCTTGCCAGATGTCACCTGAATGGGTATATTACATTGTAAGTGAAGAATTAGAAATAAAAAAATTATTTGCAAGTTGGGTGCCGCGACTTCAGACGCGCGCCCTCACACATGTGCCGTCGACATGACAAAATTACACGAACTAAGGTATGAATTGGTGCAACAGCCGCATTATTCACCTGGCTCCGTGAGACTTACGTCTGTTCCCCGAAAATGAAAATTTTTCTTGGTGGACGAAGATTCACTTCAAACGAAGAAATGATAGCCGGAGTTGACAACTGTTTTGAAGGCCTGGAGGAAACTAATTTTGGAGATGGTATCAAGGGACAGGAACATCGTCGGACCAAGTGCATTAATCTACAACAAGACTACATTGAAAAATATAAAAAAGTTACAGTGATTTAAGTATTTTTTTCCCTATTCCGTTCTGAGAGCTTTTCAAACCACCCTCGTATTTCGGGGTGTAATAAGACAGACACGAAAACTAAATACAACTTATCTTCAATCATTTAAAAAATAAAAGCGTTCAGAGAAAATTCTTTTTCATTCTAAAATTTAGTTAGGCGCTAATGTTGCTCTTGGTGGGAGGAGGGAGTTTGGTACTAGGCAATATCTGATTGCACTCAGGAGTAATAGTTTCAGAAATGTTGGCAAACTGAGTATAGAGGGAGTTGTAGAGGACGAAAACTGCTGAGCTAGATAGCAGTTGAAACATGTAGAACAAATAATCGACGAAGTTGGGCGCAAGTGCTGCTCTGAGATGAAGAGGTTGGCACAGCAGAGGAAATCTTTGATGGACCATCTAACACTAGCACATCTCATCGGCGCTTTTGTCAACTCAGCGCCTGATCTCTCCAACCCCTGCCCTTGTCGGATAAACGTCTTTCGCCTAATTGCTTTCAAAAGTCGTAAATTCCGGTTTAGATACATGAGTGTAATGCGCTTGTTGTGTGCCCACTGCCCGCTATTCAAGTTGGAAGAGCTGCGTGTTTACGTCGCCGACTCACTGGCTTTGTTTGCACGTGGCTTTCCTTATCTCCTCTCCACAGCTTGCGTGTGCGCCAGGATGTCTCTTCTGGCTGTGCGAAAAATATTTCAGAATTACAGAGCATAAAGGGACGGCTTTTCAGCCTCGTATTCTATAGTCTCGATTCTACTTCGTAAAATATAATATACAAGATGTGGCGTGTGCTGCTGAATAGGTTGCTGTTAAACGTGCTTGATGGCGTTTGCAGTATTAGAGGTGAAGAAGTAACGCCATGCGTTTCTGACTTAATTGCCACATGCGTGCCGTTTGTTTGACCGAGAAGCGACGCCACTTTAGTGTAGTGGCGGCAAATGAGAAACGGTATTACCATTTCTCCAGCTATTGTACTCGATCACGCCAAGCTTACTCACTGGTCACCGAGTAATGGGCATTAGCATATTCCCGAGAACGTATTCTAGGGGCTCACCTAAGGCCTTCCCAGTTCAGAAATCCTCCCCAGCAAGTAATAATTTATGTTCTGGTGCATGCGGCCGTTTCAGCAATACTGCCCTTCCGGTTTTGCTGTCCTGTCGAGAATAAGCGTGACCATTGGCACTAGTAGATAAATTTCAAGTCGCATTGTCTTCTTACTTCTGGCATAGTAAACAGAATATTATAAATGACGACGCGAGAAGATAGGTTTGCTTCTGTCACGGAGACAAGCAGCTTATTGGCTGGACAGTCAAGGGTAACGCTATATCGTCGGTTGCAATCTACCATAACGGCAAACGGATGTAATATTTCAGGCGTACAGATGTGATAACCGTCTAGAGTTCACGGTGCTTTCTGCTAAGGTCCCTGCTTTGTAGCTGTGGGACGAAAGACAGACACATTATTTGTCCACTGTACTTTATAAGGGAATCTCAGCATAAATTGGACTCCGAATCCAATTGCATAATTATCTTAACAAATAATTTTGATGTCCGGCTTAGTAAGGATAGCGGCAAGTATCTATGGGCAGACTACATGTCTCTTGTAGCGATAATAAATTATAAGCCTAGGCAATAACCTTCCTCATGAAACCATCTATTGGTGAAAAGAACATCGAAACCCCTACAGTAGTTCCAAGATTGGCCTTCACGTAGGACAGAAAAACTCAGAGGGCGACTTCAATTTGAAATATATACTAGCGACCCACCCCGACTTCGCACAGGCAGCACGAACTACACTATGTTATCAAAAGTATCCGGACACTCCACAAAAACATACGATTTTCATATTAGATGCATTGTGGTGCCACCTACTGCCAAGTACTCCATTTCAGCGACCTCAGTTGTCATTAGACATCGTGAGGCAGCAGATTGGGGCGCTCCGAGGAACTCACGGACGTCGAACGTGGTCAGGTGATTGGGTGTCACTTGTGTCATATGTCTGTACGCGATATTTCCAGACTTCTAAATATCCCTAGGTCCACGGTTTCCGATGTGATAGTGAAGTAGAAACGTGAAGGGACACGTAAAGCTCAAAAGCGAACAGGCAGACCTCGTCTACTGACCGACAGAGACCGCCGACAGTTGAAGAGGTTCGTAATGTGTAATAGGAAGACATCTATCCAGACCATCACACAGAAATTCCAAACTGTATCACGATCCACTGCAAGTACTATGACAGTTAGGCAGGAGGAGAGAAAACTTGGATTGCATGGTCGAGCGGCTGCTCATAAGCCACACATCACGTCGGTAAATGCCAAACGACGCCTCGCTTGATGTAAGAAGCGTAAACATTCGACGATTGAACAGTGGAAAAACGTTGTGTGGAGTGACGAATCACGGTACACAATGTGGCAATCCGATGGCAGTGTGTGGGTATGGCGAATTCCCGGCGAATGTCATCTGCCAGTAAGTGTAGTGCCAACAGTAAAATTCGGAGGCGGTGGTGTTACAGTGTGGTCGTATTTTTGATGGAGGGTTCTTGCACCCTTTGTTGTTTTGCGCGGCACTATGACAACACAGGCCTACATTGATGTTTTAAGCACTTTCTTGCTTCCCACTGTTGAAGAGAAATGGGGGATGGCGATTGCATCTTTCAACACGATCGAGCACCTGTTCGTAATGCACGGCCTGTGGCGGAGCGGTTACATGACAATAACATCTCTGTAATGAACTGGCCTGTTCAGTGTCCTGACCTGTATCCTCACCTTTTGGATGTCTTGGAACGCCACTTCGTGCCAGGCCCCACCGACCGACATCGATACCTCTCTCAGTGCAGCACTCCGTGAAGAATGGGCTGCTATTCCGCAAGAAACCTTCCAGCACCTGATTGAACGTATGCCTGCGAGAATGGAAACTGTCATCTAGGCTGAGGGTGGGCCAACACCATACTGAATTCCAGCATTACCGATGGAGGGCGCCACGAACTTGTAAGTCATTTTCAGCCAGGTGTCCGGATACTTCTGATCACATAGCGTATGCACTGCCGGCTGCGACAATAAACTGCATAGACAAAGCCTACTCATGAATAAATCTACTAGTAAAAAGTATGATAATCTGTACAGTAGCTCCTGATTTAAAAGGCTGCGCACATACCGAAGGAGCACATAGAGCAGTCGAAACCCAACTAGTTTAGAATACAAATTTACAGGTGTTGGACAAAAAAGTGCAAAATCCGCGATTAATGCGTGCTTGAGCCTTAGCGCAGGTGCTAACCGAGTCTGCAGGTTGCGCTGTTGTATTTGACCACGAACGGCACCTGTACACTGTGCTCAGTACTTTACAAATATCAGTCGTGGTCAGAACAGCGTTCTGTGCGGTTTTCAGTGCATTACCTCGGAGCTAACATACAAGCCTCCAGATGTCAGACACTCAGATCACTACCAAACGTTGTATGTAGATAGAGTATCAACCAAAACACCGATTTAGTTGGTGCTATGTCCTGTCGTTCAGTAGACCATGCGTAAACGACAATCAAAAAGCAGCACCTGAACTACGAAGCACATGAAAATCGTATCGGCGAGGGCTTGTCTTGTAGATTTCGCGCGGGTGAGGTGCTATAGTGAGGTCGTCGTCCCAGAGGAGTTGTGTTCAAACCTCACTAGTGACAATTTTTTAAACTGTTTACGCGTGAAACTATTGTGTGCGAGAGTGTGTTCCAGACACGTAAAGGACGTTTCCGAGTTTATAGCAGTGTTCATTCGAGAGTCTGCTTTCGCTTAGTTGAAAGTAGCAAACCTGTAGAGTTCATTTGTCTAGATAGGTGTGGTGTTCTGTCGGACATGTGCGACTGAATACACACCACTCGTGATGAAGCGGCTAGGTTTTGTTATTACTGTTAATATTGTTATTATTACTGTTATTATCACTTCCGCACGTGTGATGAAATTGTTTCTTTATTTCTCTGTTGATGCTATATTCTGTGAAACCACAAATGTACTCCGTAGGTTTACTACTTTCAAGGAAACGAAGCGAAAGCCAAGAGAACAGTGCTGTAAACTCCAGACAGCCATTTTACATCTGGTAAACATGCCCCGTATATCACTTTCACGCATAACACAGTAAAAAAAATTATCATGAGTATATGAACCCAGGACCCTTGCTACGACCATCTGACGCTCTTCCAACCTTCCCGTGGAAGATAAACGTATTTGTTACACACAGTTAAGCTTTTCCTGTGCTCCGTAGTTCTTGTCTTACTTTTAACTAACGTTTACGCTCGTTCTGCTGGACGACAGCACGTATACTATGTGATCAAAAGTATCCGGACACCTGGCTGAAAATGATTTACAAGTTCCTGGTGCCCCCCATTGGTAATGCTGGAATTCAATTTGGTACTGGCCCACCCTTTGCCTTGATGACAGCTTCCACTCTGGCAGGCATACGTTCAGTCAGGTGCTGGAAGGTGTCTTGCGGAATGGGAACGCATTCTTAAAAAAAAAAAAAAATCTAGTGAAGTAGAAACACACAGTAAGTAACATCTTTGCAATGAAAAAGTAAAAATTGAACAGTACATGAATAGCAATGGAGTAGACAGGAAAACATTTAGCACAAAATAGGAATAGCATGGCTACATAACAGTTTCTATTAATAAACAAAACTAATAAAATAAAATGTAGCCTTGTCTAGTACTAATTTTATTTTAAATAATTAGTTTAATTTCTTAATAGAAACTGTTATGTAGGCATGCTATTCCTATTTTGTGCTAAACGTTTTCCTGTCTACTCCATTGTTATTCATGTACTGTTCAATTTTTACTTTTTCATTGCAAAGATGTTACTACTTCACTAGATGTGTTACTTCTCTTCCAATGTTGTTGGCAAACATTTAACTTCTTTGGTGATAATACTCAATAAATGTCTGAAGATGGCCTTGTAAAACGAAAACCGGTTAACAATAAAAGTAATATTGTAGAACAAAAGCAAGCTGGTGCTTTTCATTTATTACCTGATCAAGAGGTCATTTCGTGCACGAAACCTTGCACCGTCAACACTTTCGCAATCATGGACGACTATAGAGGTAGCAAGGCTCAATATTTTTACAGGGGACTTGATACGACTTGTTGGATTAATGCCAAGTCCAGTTACTCCATTACGCCGAACGAAAGAAGGGTCCAACACGACATCAGAATGTATCACATGTCTTTTATCACCTCATATGTCCATTTCAACCACGTTCGGCCATTTAGTTCAGGGTGCGACCTCTCCTTTACAACGACTTCTACCGTGACTGCTGCTGGCACTGCGTGACCTTGACTTACCTCATCACTGGTAGGAGCACTCTGCCCGCTGTACGAGTGCCGTGTTTCTGGGCTGGAGAAAGCCTGGTGTTACGCAGCGGCGGTTTATTCAGAAGGCCTGGCGCGATTCCGGCTGCGGCGTATCTGGGCTAAAAGGCGAAGAAACGGCCGGATGCCGAGTTACGGTCCACCGGTGAGACGCATCTCATTGGCCGCTGCCCCTTCTCCAATCAGAGCGTAGCGCAGAAGCCGGCAGCGCCATTAAGACCTCTGCATTTCTACACACATCAACAGAAGTGTTACATCACCCCCATTTGTCAAAAATCAAATGGCTCTGAGCACTATGAGACTGAACATCTATGGTCATCAGTCCCCTAGAACTTAGAACTACTTAAACCTAACTAACTTAAGGACATCACACAACACCCAGTCATCACGAGGTAGAGAAAATCCCTGACTACGCCGGGAATCGAACCCGGGAACCCGGGCGCGGGAAGCGAGAACGCTACCGCACGACCACGAGCTGCGGACTCCGATTTGTCGTCCAGGAGTGTTGCTACTTGACCGTTCACGTACTTGGAAGGTCGCCCCTGACGTTATTCGTAACATACACACAGCTACGTGTAGGACATCGCACTCTAATGGATTGCAGCATTTCAGCTGACAATAAAACCGCAATAGGGACGCATTACAGGCGTCTGTGGAACACCAGCGTGATTATTCTTAGTGCCACGGAGGACAATGGAGACCAATGCTTGGGCCCGCAACATCACGTTACAAGAAGAAGGTTTTTCAACCGAGGACGTCGTTCGACGTGTGCACCGGAGTCAAAGTGATGCAATGCGAATATGGATTCGGCTCAAATGATAGTGACGAGGGTTTACACCGCACAGGCCGTTCACGTGGGACAGGTGCACTGGATGATCGATAGCTACAACTTTTGAGTCGAAGGAGCCGTGAGCTGTGTGGTGCAGAACTGAATTCGGTGTTCGAAGAGGCTACAGGACGTTATGTCTCTCAGCACCTCTGGTACAAAGAATAGTCCATGCTGTAGCAACTTATAAAGATCAGTGGGACTCGGATATTGTATACAATATCGTTTCTAGATCGTGCCTATTTGCTCGTTTCCGTGGCTACTGCGAACGCCAGGGAAAGAAGTTTTCTCGAGTCTGGAGGTAATACGCCTGTCTTCTTCCCTCCCCCTAAATGGCTACTGGTCTGTACGCACGGGGCCGGCCCAAGACCGAGTAATTTCCCCTTGATGGTCATTGTTGTCCATCATCAATGGTGCAAATGGCTCTGAGCGCTTTGGGACTTAACTTCTGAGGTCATCAGTCCCCTAGAACTTAGAACTACTTAAACCTAACTAACCTAAGGACATCACACACATCCATGCCCGAGGCAGCATTCGAACCTGCGACCGCAGCGGTCGCGTGGTTCCAGACTGTAGCGCCTAGAACCGCTCGGCCACTCCGGCCGGCTGTCCATCATCCATTGCAGGGAAGCTTCTAAAAGTCCTGACAGGAAGCAACAACTTACAGAAGCGCTACAACCAGAAGCAGGAAATGTCCAATGAAAATGCACACATTCTGTTCCGGATTCTGACTGGATGAAGGGCCCAAATATTAAATTATTTCATGGAGCGATTTGGAGGTCACGAAAGCGAGAAGTTGACCGGCAGTACGACGGTGGGGTGTAGACGTCTTTTGCCCTCTTGAGACAGAGGTGAAGTTTTCGTGATGTGTTCCAGAACGCGGGAGATAAGGGCCCTTAGTGATCAACGAAATTATCTTTAAATACGTTTAAACGCGAATTTTTGATTAACCTTACAGTAACTGTTATTGATATCGAGTGAAAGAATTTATTTACTACACCGGAAATATGAATAATAACGCCTTCATTCACAAATGTTCGTGTTTTATTAAATGGCACGATTGATTTCGAAACCTGCGGCTCCATCTTCATGTGCAAATTGTGATAATACATTATTTCCAACTGGTCTTGAGCGAATTAATGCAAAATGTATGTTCGGAAAGTTTCAGGTATCATGGAGCAGAAGTAAGTAACGTACTAAAGTGATTTGCTACTGATTATGGTGCCACAGGCTATGAAATGCATCATGCATCGTGTGATTTATTAAAATACAATTTTTTTTTTCGCTGAAGGCGCTGTTACTCACACTTCCTGTGTAATGAATACAATCACGTCCACAAATGCAAAATATGGATAAAAGTAAAACAAAATTTCTGTTTATTTGCTCCAAAAACGCGTCACCCTGTGGATTTATATTGACTAATATGGCGAATCTCTGGCACTGTCTAATAGAGAAAAACAAAATATTATTTCAGTACTTGGCTCATAGTTTTGTGGGGGCCTTTGCTGATTGAAAGGATGAACGAAAACATAAACGTGAAAGTAAAATAAATGAAAAAAGGACCTCCAGTGGTCACAAACTCCATTCCCTGTCGTCTAAATATATTTGTTCCCTCAGTGTTTTACAGAGTGTGTTGGTGTATACCGTGTAACATCACATGGAACGGAGCCTGTGACCACTGGAAATATTATTATTTCATTTACGAGGAACGTTCAGTAAGTAACGCTACACTTACTTTCTGAAAGCAGATTGGTTTTATTCAGGATTCCAATACAACATGCTGTACCCCCACGCTTTTGGGTAGAAAACCCTATTTTTCAACACAATCTCCATTCAGCACGTCGGCCTTACGCCACTTTACTGTGAGTGCGTGTATGCCCACGTGGCACCACTCTGCTGCTCCACGTCGGAGCAAACGCCTTGCCGCATCAATAACCTCCCTGTCATCCACGAACTGCTCCCGCGGAGTGCAGCCTTCATTGGTTCAGAAAGATGGAGTCGGAAGCAGCGAGATCAGGGCTGTAGGGCGGATGAAGGACAGTCCAGTGAAGTTTTGTGAGCTTCTCTCGGGTGCGCAGACTTGTGTGAGGCCTTGCGTTGCCAAGGAGAAGGAGAAATTGTTGCATTTTTGTGGCGATGAACAAGGTGAAGTCATATATGAAGTCTTCGCGGCTTGTCAGCCGAGTAGCATCGTCGTCTCGTGACAACGTTTCGATGGAATGCGTCTTCATCATCTTCAGGCCGGCCGGCAGAAAGATTGGAGGGCGTGAGCGTGGATTCTACCATCTTCGACCGATGGAATTGCGGCAGTGTTGGCGACCCCTTCCGAACAAACGACTGAACTCGCGCAGTGCTTTGGACGAAAACTGGTCACAGCATCCTGAGTGGATTTTACATTAATTTCTTACCAAACTTGTGGCCAGAATGGGAGCTCGTTGCAGAGCATGCAGTGCTGTCCATGGCGACGACACACTCTATTGAGAGGTATGTCCCGACTTTTGTAATTTGAAGGGAACCATCATGAATAGCGTTGACGTCAGTGTGATTATTGTCTTTGTATAACATCTATGTTCGTCTCATTACGCACATTTTCAGTTGCCGTATGCACTGTACTGTAGCAGTTCTCTGAATGTTTGTTTACAGTTTCATTGAGCTATTTTAGCTGGCAGTTACATATCATGCGAAAGTTATTTTCATCCTTGATTTTCGCACTCCAGTGTAGCCGGATTGCTATACTATTATTTAAACTACACTCCTGGAAATGGAAAAAAGAACACATTGACACCGGTGTGTCAGACCCACCATACTTGCTCCGGACACTGCGAGAGGGCTGTACAAGCAATGATCACACGCACGGCACAGCGGACACACCAGGAACCGCGGTGTTGGCCGTCGAATGGCGCTAGCTGCGCAGCATTTGTGCACCGCCGCCGTCAGTGTCAGCCAGTTTGCCGTGGCATAAGGAGCTCCATCGCAGTCTTTAACACTGGTAGCATGCCGCGACAGCGTGGACGTGAACCGTATGTGCAGTTGACGGACTTAGAGCGAGGGCGTATAGTGGGCATGCGGAAGGCCGGGTGGACGTACCGCCGAATTGCTCAACACGTGGGGCGTGAGGTCTCCACAGTACATCGATGTTGTCGCCAGTGGTCGGCGGAAGGTGCACGTGCCCGTCGACCTGGGACCGGACCGCAGCGACGCACGGATGCACGCCAAGACCGTAGGATCCTACGCAGTGCCGTAGGGGACCGCACCGCCATTTCCCAGCAAATTAGGGACACTGTTCCTCCTGGGGTATCGGCGAGGACCATTCGCAACCGTCTCCATGAAGCTGGGCTACGGTCCCGCACACCGTTAGGCCGTCTTCCGCTCACGCTCCAACATCGTGCAGCCCGCCTCCAGTGGTGTCGCGACAGGCGAGAATGGAGGGACGAATGGAGACGTGTCGTCTTCAGCGATGAGAGTCGCTTCTGCCTTGGTGCCAATGATGGTCGTATGCGTGTTTGGCGCCGTGCAGGTGAGTGCCACAATCAGGACTGCATACGACCGAGGCACACAGGGCCAACACCCGGCATCATGGTGTGGGGAGCGATCTCCTACACTGGCCGTACACCACTGGTGATCGTCGAGGGGACACTGAATAGTGCACGGTACATCCAAACCGTCATCGAACCCATCGTTCTACCATTCCTAGACCGGCAAGGGAACTTGCTGTTCCAACAGGACAATGCACGTCCGCATGTATCCCGTGCCACCCAACGTGCTCTAGAAGGTGTAAGTCAACTACCCCGGCCAGCAAGATCTCCGGATCTGTCCCCCATTGAGCATGTTTGGGACTGGATGAAGCGTCGTCTCACGCGGTCTGCACGTCCAGCACGAACGCTGGTCCAACTGAGGCGCCAGGTGGATATGGCATGGCAAGCCGTTCCACAGGACTACATCCAGCATCTCTACGATCGTCTCCATGGGAGAATAGCAGCCTGCATTGCTGCGAAAGGTGGATATACACTGTACTAGTGCCGACATTGTGCATGCTCTGTTGCCTGTGTCTATGTGCCTGTGGTTCTGTCAGTGTGATCATGTGATGTATCTGACCGCAGGAATGTGCCAATAAAGTTTCCCCTTCCTGGGACAATGAATTCACGGTGTTCTTATTTCAATTTCCAGGAGTGTAGTTGTCACTTGACAGGCAACGGGCTGCAGGGCTCCCGCCACCGATAAACCAATGGCAGCCGGCGCTGTCGGCTGCCACTGTGTTGCCACTTCACCCTGCTGAGCTGACTGAGACATTGTGCCAGCCAGCCAGTCCTCAGCGAGCCGTTGTAGACGTGCGGGTGAGAGATTTGAGTGACTTGTAGCTTTGCGTGTTTACGTTGTCTGATGAAAGCAGTCGCAAGAGAGGGAGGCCGAGGCTGCACACTCCTCGGAAACCTCCAAAAAGTGGCGGACGTGGCGTCGTTATACGCAGTCAGGCGCGTGAATACGTGTGTTCCTTAAGGGAGTATTTTGAGAGAGAGGGGGATGCAGGAGGGCCTCTCGTTCCTTTGGATAAGGTGGTGGAGCGAACTGCAGCTGCTCTGCAAGTTAGCGAACGATCAGTAATAAGAATCTGCAAGGAGAAGTTCAAGAAAGAAGGCTCAAGTGAATCACCTAAATTGGAGACACCTGGGAAAAAGAGGCGACTAGAAAAGAGGGTCACAAAACATGACTCTTTGCAGGAAGATGCCATTCGTCGTCAAATATACGCATTTTATTCGAGGAAGGAGTATCCAACACTCAAAAAACTACATGCTAATCTCACAGCGGATGACCTGTTTCGGGGTAGTAAATCGTGTTTGTTACGAGTCGTGAAAATGTTAGGATTCCATCTATGGCAGAATGTTACTAATGGAACGCCAAGATATTGCAGCCTGGTGATGCCGCTTTCTTAGAGAATTAGTGGGGACAAATTTTGATGATATCGTTTGGCTTGATGGAACGTGGATGAATGCTGGACACAGTTTAAAAAAAAAGGCTGGACAGACGGTACCATCAGCGGTAGTATGGCAGCTCCGATCGGCAGAGGAAAAAGGATAATTGTAGCACATGCCGGAAATTAGAAAGGTTTCAGTCCAAATTGTCTGCTGCTATTCAGTTCAAATAAGACCTCCGACTACCACGAAGAGATAAACTACAATACTTTTGTGAAATGGTTCGAAGATTGTGTGCTCCATAACTTAACGAAAAACTCTATCATTGTTATGGATAACGCTCCTTATCACTCAGTAATACAAGACAAAGCACCCACAAAGCAACGAGGCAAAACGACATTGTTAGCTAGTTACAGAAACATAAGGCATAGTTCGACAGTAATTTGACAGGGGCAGAATTATTAGAACTTGTATCGCAACACAAGCCAAAGAACCCGATTTACATTGTGGATGAAGTAACAAAAAAATACGGGCATAAAGTGCTCAGATTGCCTCCTTACCATTGCCATTTCAATGCAATAGAGCTGATTTGGGCTCAGGTTAGACAGCATATGTTGTTGTTGTTGTTGTTGTGGCCTTCAGTCCTGAGACTGGTTTGATGCAGCTCTCCATGCTACTCTATCCTGTGCAAGCTTCTTCATCTCCCAGTACCTACTGCAACCAACATCCTTCTGAATCTGCTTAGTGTATTGATCTCTTGGTCTCCCTCTACGATTTTTACCCTCCACGCTGCCCTCCAATGCTAAATTTGTGATCCCTTGATGCCTCAAAACATGTCCTACCAACCGATCCCTTCTTCTAGTCAAGTTGTGCCACAAACTTCTCTTCTCCCCAATCCTATTCAATACCTCCTCATTAGTTACGTGATCTACCCACCTTATCTTCAGCATTCTTCTGTAGCACCACATTTCGAAAGCTTCTATTCTCTTCTTGTCCAAACTGGTTATCGTCCATGTTTCACTTCCATACATGGCTACACTCCATACAAATACTTTCAGAAACGACTTCCTGACACTTAAATCTATACTCGATGTTAACAAATTTCTCTTCTTCAGAAACGATTTCCTTGCCATTGCCAGGCTACATTTTATATCCTCTCTACTTCGACCATCATCAGTTATTTTACTCCCTAAATAGCAAAACTCCTTTACTACTTTAAGTGTCTCATTTCCTAATCTAATACCCTCAGCATCACCCGACTTAATTTGACTACATTCCATTATCCTCGTTTTGCTTTTGTTGATGTTCATCTTATATCCTCCTTTCAAGACACTGTCCATTCCGTTCAACTGCTCTTCCAAGTCTTTTCCTGTCTCTGACAGAATTACAATGTCATCGGCGAACCTCAAAGTTTTTACTTCTTCTCCATGAATTTTAATACCTACTCCGAATTTTTCTTTTGTTTCCTTTACTGCTTGCTCAATATACAGATTGAATAACATCGGGGACAGGCTACAACCCTGTCTCACTCCTTTCCCAACCACTGCTTCCTTTTCATGCCCCTCAACTCTTATAACTGCCATCTGGTTTCTGTACAAATTGTAAATAGCCTTTCGCCCCCTGTATTTTACCCCTGCCACCTTCAGAATTTGAAAGAGAGTATTCCAGTTAACGTTGTCAAATGCTTTCTCTAAGTCTACGAATGCTAGAAACGTAGGTTTGCCTTTTCTTAATCTTTCTTCTAAGATAAGTCGTAAGGTTAGTATTGCCTCACGTGTTCCAACATTTCTACGGAATCCAAACTGATCTTCCCCGAGGTCCGCTTCTACCAGTTTTTCCATTCGTCTGTAAAGAATTCGCGTTAGTATTTTGCAGCTGTGACTTATTAAACTGATAGTTCGGTAATTTTCACATCTGTCAACACCTGCTTTCTATGGGATTGGAATTATTATATTCTTCTTGAAGTCTGTGGGTATTTCGCCTGTCTCATACATCTTGCTCACCAGTTGGTAGAGTTTTGTCATGACTGGCTCTCCCAAGGCCATCAGTAGTTCTAATGGAATGTTGTCTACTCCCGGGGCCTTGTTTCGACTCAGGTCTTTCAGTGCTCTGTCAAACTCTTCACGCAGTATCTTATCTCCCATTTCATCTTGATCTACATCCTTTCCATTTCCATAATATTGTCCTCAAGTACATCGCCCTTGTATAAACCCTCTATATACTCCTTCCACCTTTCTGCCTTCCCTTCTTTGCTGAGAACTGGGTTGCCATCTGAGCTCTTGATATTCATACAAGTGGTTCTCTTCTCTCCAAAGGCCTCTTTAATTTTCCTGTAGGCAGTATCTATCTTACCCCTAGTGAGACAAGCCTCTACATCCTTACATTTGTCCTCTAGCCATCCCTGCTTGGACATTTTGCTCTTCCTCTCGATCTCATTTTTGAGACGTTTGTATTCCTTTTTGCCTGCTTCATTTACTGCATTTTTATATTTTCTCCTTTCATCAATTAAATTCAATATTTCTTCTGTTACCCAAGGATTTCTATTAGCCCTCGTCTTTTTACCTACTTGATCGTCTGCTGCCTTCACTACTTCATCCCTCAGAGCTACCCATTCTTCTTCTACTGTATTTCTTTCCCCCATTCCTGTCAATTGTTCCCTTATGCTCTCCCTGAAACTCTGTACAACCTCTGGTTCTTTCAGTTTATCCAGGTCGCATCTCCTTAAATTCTTGCCTTTTTGCAGTTTCTTCAGTTTCAATCTGCAGTTCATAACCAACAGATTGTGGTCAGAATCCACATCTGCCCCTGGAAATGTCTTACAATTTAAAACCTGGTTCCTAAATCTCTGTCTTACCATTATGTAATCTATCTGATACCTTTTAATATCTCCAGGATTCTTCCAGGTATACAACCTTCTTTCATGATTCTTGAACCAAGTGTTAGCTATGATTAAGTTATGCTCTGTGCAAAATTCTACAAGGCGGCTTCCTCTTTCATTTCTTCCCCCCAATCCATATTCACCTACTATTTTTCCTTCTCTCCCTTTTCCTGCACTCGAATTCCAGTCACCCATGACTATTAAATTTTCGTCTCCCTTCACTACCTGAATAATTTCTTTTATCTCGTCATACATTTCATCAATTTCTTTATCATCTGCAGAGCTAGTTGGCATATAAACTTGTACTACTGTAGTAGGCATGGGCTTTGTGTCTATCTTGGCCACAATAATGCGTTCACTATGCTGTTTGTAGTAGCTAACCCGCACTCCTATTTTTTTATTCATTATTAAACCTACTCCTGCATTACCCCTATTTGATTTTGTATTTATAACCCTGTATTCACCTGACCAAAAGTCTTGTTCCTCCAGCCACCGAACTTCACTAATTCCCACTATATCTAACTTTAACCTATCCATTTCCCTTTTTAAATTTTCTAACCTACCTGCCCGATTAAGGGATCTGACATTCCACGCTCCGATCCGTAGAATGCCAGTTTTCTTTCTCCTGATAACGACGTCCTCTTGAGTAGTCCCCGCCCGGAGATCCGAATGGGGGACTATTTTACCTCCGGAATATTTTACCCAAGAGGACGCCATCATCATTTAATCATACAGTAAAGCTGCATGTCCTCGGGAGAAATTACGGCTGTAGTTTCCCCTTGCTTTCAGCAGTTCGCAGTGCCAGCACAGCAAGGCCGTTTTGGTTAATGTTACAAGGCCAGGTCAGTCAATCATCCAGACTGTTGCCCCTGCAACTACTGAAAAGGCTGCTGCCCCTCTTCAGGAACCACATGTTTGTCTGGCCTCTCAACAGATACCCCTCCGTTGTGGTTGCACCTACGGTACGGCCATCTGTATCGCTGAGGCACGCAAGCCTCCCCACCAACGGCAAGGTCCATGGTTCATGGGGGGGGGGGGGGGGGGCATATTGCTGCAGAAAATAAGATTTTTCACATTAACCGAAGTGGAACGCCTTTTGAAAGAGGCAGTTGAAATTGTGACATCGGAAGACTGGCAGAAGGTAGTGCAGGTAGTGCATCACGTGAAAGGAGTGATACAGGACGCATGGAACAATGAAGGTATCTTACAACAGAGTGTCGAAGACTTGATTGTATCTATCAATATGAGCAGCGACGCGGATAGTTCCACTGACTCTGACTCTGAATTAAGCGGTGTTTTCGCATTGTCTGATTAGTGTGTAGTGTACTTACTGCCATCAAATATTGTGCTTACTGCCATTAAATATTGTGTTTGTGAATTTATTTCTATTAATTCTTATTCTTGTTGTGAGACTAAGAAATACTGTTTGGCCAGCTCTCGTCATCTCCTGGCGGTAAGTTAGACTGAATTTTAATTCTATTTCGTACTGCATATACACCAAGATGTTATTCAATGTGTGTAATAGTTTTCGAGATTTGCAATCTAAAGAAGAAAACTTTTCCGGAAGCGAGAATTTCTCAAACTTTAATAGTTAATGTAACAACGGTCCTGATTAAAATTAAGAAAAGATATTTGATATGCTTATAGATATCACTGCGACCGCTTACTGTACGTAAATTTCAAAATATTTACATAATATTTATAGGAGATAGAGATTTTAAACGTCATACTTGTTTCGAGTTCAGTACAGATAGGGTTCCTTAAAAACGCTGTTTCCAGAAATTTATATACAGGAAACGTAACGCACTACGAAAACTTTTAAGGATTCTTTGCCGAGTGCATTATTTTGGTAATGAATGGAAAAAAATATTTTGCTGTGACACCAATAGTTTTTCAGCAATGACGTGATAAGTTAGAAGCTGTTTGCGAAATCGAGAATTCAAATGGTTTCAAACAAATTAACGCAACTCTTGTCCTAATTAAAATTAAGAATAGATATTTGACAGATTGAGAGACATTGTAGAGATATACATCATATGTGGGTTTGAAATTTTTTACTTACTTTTTGTAGAAAATACAGGCTTTAAAACGATTTTCTATCGCCGGGGGTAGCGATGCGCTGAGGCGGCTGCCTCCAGCCAGTGCTTGACGTGGCAACGCCGCAACTTCGCAGCGCAAACGTCCAGTGACAACTACTTTAAATCAGACTGTACAGGGTTTTATTATAGACATTAGAGTGGTGGGAAGTTTCCCTGTCTCACTGGTCAAAGCGAGACCGACAACCCTTATTCAGACCGGTCTGATACTGCAGCAGAGGAGCGAATTAATCTGGATCCGCCCGTAAGAGTTTCCAATTAAATCGGCGGATCAATACCTGGCGTAATTTGTCTCGTACCACCCATCACCCTGAGTGTGATTCTGTACGACACCATGGAATTTCCATGCTACGGACGAAAGGAACGTTTCAGCCGGAGCACAGACAAACCACCCAGTGTCGGCTCGGCTCGGCTCGCCTCGCGCTGCGACCGGTCGTTCTGTCCGCGGACCGCGCGCCACAGCCATTAGCTCGTGTTCCGCGCGTGTCCCAGAATGCACCGCGGCCGGCAAGTGGTCGCGCCAGTTCCTCCCGCCCTCTCGCCGCACTCGCCCGTTCATCCCGGCGTAACAGCGCGCAGCCGTTCCTAATTTCATTTGTGAAAGCCACTCTGGGAGACGACTGTTTTAAGGCACTTAACGCGCCGAAGAATGTCAGATTTATTGCGAGCGTCTGGTGAAAGCTGTTGAGAGAAATTTTTTGCGAACATTGATTCAGACTCGATACTCGTTTATAGGCGTGTCCCGACAACGGTGAGATAGTCTTTTAGAAAATAGAAAATATAACTCTAGACATGAGTTGTTGGGTATATGTCTGCTGCTCAGTATCGAGAACACATTATTTCATTCTTGCAACTGGTCATAAAAGGGGCGGCCGCAGTGGCCGAGCGGTTCTAGGCGCTTCAGTCTGGAACCGCGCGACCGCTACGGTCGCAGGTTCGAATCCTGCCTCGGGCGTGGATATGTGTGATGTCCTTAGGTTAGTTAGGTTTAAGTAGTTCTAAGGGACTGATGACCTCAGATGTTAAATCCCATAGTGCTCAGAGCCATTTGTATCATTTTTGTCAAAAAAAGTTTTCGGGCCCCTTGAATATCGGCAGAAAAATGGTTCGAATGGCTCTGAGCACTATGGGACTTAACATCTGTGGTCATCAGTCCCCTAGAACTTAGAACTACTTAAACCTAACTAACCTACGGACATCCATGCCCGAGGCAGGATTCGAACCTGCGACCGTAGCGGTCACGCGGTTCCAGACTGAAGCGCCTAGAACCGCACGGCCATACCGGCCGGCCTGAATATCGGCAGAGGCGGCTGGGTTTATATTCAAGGGCAGCAGAAACTGCTAGAATAAGCCCTGTGAAACTAAAAAAAGGTCTGTGAATTTTAAAAAAATCCGACGCACTGTGGCTTTTAATATGTGCTAAAATGCTCTGTTGGGGCCATCAGATAATTTAGGCCATTCCATTCAGTTGATTTGTGCCTCCTGAAACAGGCCGTTCAGCCTTTCTGAGTCTGCAATAAAAATCTGCGAACGCCGTTACACCGATTTTGGTAATGGCGTGCCTCCAAAGATTAAAATCAGCAAACATTAGAGTAAAACTCAGAATGAAACTTCGCGGCAGATTAAAACTGTGTGCTGGACCGAGACTCGAACACGAGACCATTGCCTTTCATATCGGCGCACATTCCGCTGCAAAGTGAAAATTTCATTCTGGAAACATCTCCCAGGCTGTGGGAAAGCCATGTCTCCGTGATATCCTTTCTTCCAGAAGTGCTAGTTCTGCAAGGTTCGCACAAGGTCTTGTGTGAAGTTTGGAAGGTAGGAGACGAGGTACTGGCAGAATTACAGCTGTGAGGACGGGTCGTGAGTCGTGCTTGGGTAGCTCAGTTGGTAGAACACTTGCCCGCGAAAGGCAAAGGTCCGAAGTTCGAGTCTCGGTCGGGCACACAGTTTTAATCTGCCAGGAAGTTTCATATCAGCGCACACGCCGCTGCAGAGTGAAAATCTCATTCTAAAATTCAGAATGTTTAAGTTTTTCGGTGGAAGCCGCAGCTGTCACGGAAGGAAGGAAGTTTATCTCCAAGCACGGCTAATACAGTGAAAAGAACACGCCTGTCCTAATTTTATCAAAGCGTGCATATCTATTTTAGTTCACACACACAACACTTAAAATGAGCAAGTTGGCGATACAGTCTATCAGATTCCATCTGGTTAAACTTTTAAACTTGACTTTACTGTGCACACAAAAGTCAGTTACTTATGCTCTCTCGCTGATACTGTCCTGAAAAGAAAAAAAAGAACAAATTCACATTCGATGCCCTTCATCATCTAACTACCACAGTGCATACCTCTAGTCGCTTATTTACGATCACTAAACTTTCACATTTCGCATAGTTCGAATCCTCTATCGTAATCGTTTGGTAACCTCCATTTGCATACGATTGCGGCCAGCGAAATTACTACTCCACAGCCCCCACATCGGCTACACTTAACTAAGTAGAGCCATAAGACATCTGGGTCACCAATTCCGAAATACCCACAGTGCGATGTTAAAGGCTTTACCAAAATGTCTCACAATAAAATTAAAATGTCCATATGGCGCTTCTCTATACACCCGCTCGTTCTCCTCGCGACACGCTAACTCACATTCTCTTGTTTCCTCAACGAAACTTTCTCGGTATTGATAATGTTTTATATAGATAAAATACATCCCATCGCATTACCTGAAGTATAAAAAAATGGCTCTGAGCACTATGCGACTTAACGTCTGAGGTCATCAGTCGCCTAGAACTTAGAACTAATTAAACCTAACTAACCTAAGGACATCACACACATCCATGCCCGAGGCAGGATTCGAACCTGCGACCATAGCGGTCGCTCGGCTCCAGCTGTAGCGCCTAGAACCGCACGGCCACTCCGCCCGGCCCTGAAGTACAGACTAATATTTCCGGATCATAATGTGGTGTCACCGCCAGACACCACACTTGCTAGGTGGTAGCCTTTAAATCGGCCACGGTCCGTTAGTATACGTCGGACCCGCGTGTCGCCACTATCAGTGATTGCAGACCGAGCGCCGCCACACGACAGGTCTAGAGAGACTTCCTAGCACTCGCCCCAGTTGTACAGCCGACTTTGCTAGCGATGGTTCACTGACAAATTACGCTCTCATTTGCCGAGACGATAGTTAGCATAGCCTTCAGCTACGTCATTTGCTACGAACTAGCAAGGCGCCAGTATCATTTGCTATTTATCTTGTGATGCATGTACCGTTAGACCGATGTTCACCAATTATGGATTAAAGTTAAGTATTCCAGAAGCTACGTACCTTTTTTGCTAGTCTCTATTCCTTTAACTGTTCCAGACCTCACGCCAGCCTGCGTGAGCTTAAACGCGTGCCTTCGGCTACCTCATAGTGGCTTGGCTGTCTTGCCAAGTCACAACACATAATATAATTACAACTAGGATAATAATCACACGTGTGTAAAAACACAATTCTACGGTTTTCTATAAAGCATTCTTTAACAACAAAAGAAATATTTGCCACAATCAAACTGAAGAGTGAACTAATGATTGCATGTGCAGATCAATGCGTGCATCTTGATAAGAAATAATCTGCGTTACAGAATGAGTGAACAAGCACAAGGAAGCATATATACTGCGTAAAAACAACACTCAGCTCTCTTTGACTTGCGACCGCATCCGAGACAGGGATAAGAGGGATGGGAGAATGGCAAACCTTGAGCCATGAAAGGAGTGAAAAATATAAACGCTTGATTGAAGCTGCCTGCTTGTTGTGGTATTGATAGATGCGGCGGCTTTTTATGCGCCATTTTTAACTTTGGTGTGTCGTATCGTAGAAGAAAAGTGCCTTAACGTCTGAAAGGCACCTCTGCCGACCGGTATTGACTTCTTTCCTGACTTTGACGAAGGACATATAGCTTCACCGGTTCGATGACGCAGCTGAAGATATACGGCGCAACGTTCTTTGAAGAGGTTGTGTATGCAAGTGGCTTACGATACCTAAAACAGCTTTCGTCAGCTGTGCGGCAAGAAAAGACGCAAGTCACAAAATGTTGTTACATATAATCCTTCAGAAATTTTCGTTCCGCTTCAGTTCTTTTTGATAAAATGATTAATAATTCTTAAGTTCTCTTGCGTGTTGCACACTGTCCACTAACTCAAAAAGACGCTCGGCGAACCGGATAATCGAAGTTGCAGAATCGATAAAGCCGAAATAGTAGCTGATTGACTTTTAAGCTACCAACTTTAGCTACCAGACGGGTGAAACAATGTTTTCTGCTTCCAGTATGTCAGTAAACGAAATGTTAAATTCAATTACCCACAGCATTTCAGAGACCGTTAACTTCACATGTCGCTGTTGCTTTCGTAGGCCTTAAAGAAAGAGTTGTCCGCTGGTTAACGTTGGCAACAACAGTAAAACAGTTTATATTGGTCTACGTTATTCGATTTATATCGATTCAGGTACTCCCACAAGTCACCGCGCCGAGAGTTTTCTCTGATTGTGGTTCAAATGGCTCTGAGCACTATGGGACTTAATTTCTGAGGTCCCCTACAACTTAGAACTAATTAAACCTAACTAAGGACATGACACACATCCATGCCAGAGGCAGGATTCGAACCTGCGACCGTAGCGGTCGCGCAGTTCCAGACTGTAGCGCCTAGAACCGCTCGACCACCCCTTCTGATTGTGTTCCGCGTATATAGCCAGATAGCATTTTAGAAGCCTCACAATACTGCAGCTACTCACATCCTTCGTATGTGATATTAGCATGGTACGTTGGCGAAACATCGTGTCAATTCCATAATCTCACTTGGATCTATACCCGCCAATCGTGAAGAAATGCAATGATAAGACAGCGACAGAGATGGCTCGTGAGCTAATGGTTTGTAATCCGCTTCTGGCCATACGATTTACGTTTTCTCCGGCTTTCCTGAATAACATCGTTCCATACTTGAAGATTGTTTCGACAAGCCCGCTGCCTATTCATTCCAAGTGTCCGCACAATCCGTCGAGGAGCTTTGTTTATACGACGTTTTAAAGTAGTGACTTGCGGGTTTCGTTCAAATGGACAAACAGAAACACCGTGCCGTTGTAATGCTTTTAATTAAGACTCCTTTATTGTCATCAGAAATTAAATTAACTCAAAGTTTGCAACGAATTTGATACTCAGAATTCACCAGTTGTGACTTGGGAACTATTACTGATAAGAGTAAGTAACGAAATCATGTTTTCGATGATTTCACAGTATCGTACGAAATATCTGAGCATCGAAAGATGCGGGAGTCTATGATAACCTCTCAGTACTAATTTAATCAGAGTTAAAATGTAAGTAGTGTAGTATAGGAAATTATTAGCATGCGCAGATTATCAAGAGCTTATCACATTTCAGCAACGTATACCAGTAAATAGTGCGTCTCCTTCACCGAGTTGTCAGAGCGGCCGACTGCCATTTAGAGGACTCGGGTTCGATTCCCGGTTCTGTAGGGATTTTACCTTGGTGGGAGGACTGTAGCAGTGTGCACTCACTCTCGTGAGGCCGAGACCGATTAGTAGCGGTTCCAACGTCAAGAAACCCCACAACAACAACTGGGACAGCGGCGTCCTGACCAGATGCCCCTGCATACAGCATCCAGTGACGACATTGGCAGAGAATGACGTGGCGGTGGGTCGGCCTCGACTGGCCAGTGTACCAGTAAATAAGTGTGTACCCACTACGCTGAAAAAGTCATTCTAGCATTCAAACGTTTACATGGCGTTTGCGTAAGAGCGTGCAAAAGTGTTAACAGGACGTAGAGCATGCTCCACTGAACAATTTGAGGCAGGGAACCTGTGGTCGGAGAAGCCACCTTAAGGAGATATGGAAGTAAACTTCTGTACCGTTTTACATCTACATCTACATATACACTCCGCTAGCTAACGAGCGGTGTGTGCGGAGGGCACAATTCGCGCCAGTCATATTTCCCTCCTCTGTTCCACTCGCGGATCGTGCGAGGGAAAAACGACTGTCTGAACGCCTCAGTACGAGCTCTAATTTCCCTTATCTTTGAATGGTGATCACTGCGCGATTTGAAAGTTGGTGGTAATAATATATGCTCTACATCCTCGGCGAAGATCGGATTTCGTAATTTAGTGAGGAGCCCCTACCGTTTAGCGCGTCGTCTATATGCAAGTGTGTCCCATTTCAAACTTTCTAAGAGATTTGTAACGCTCTCGCGATGGATAAATATACCAGTCACGAATCTTTCCGCTCTTATTTGAGACCCAACTGGTAACGGTCCCATACAGACTAACAATACTCCAAGACCGGACGAACTAACGTATTGTAAGCAATTTCCTTTGTTGAAGGACTGCATCGCTTCAGGATTCTACCAATAATCAACAATCTACAGTTCGCCTTGCCCGTTACTTGTGTAATCTGATCATTCCATTTGAGATCATTTTGAATAGTCACGCCCAAATACTTCACGCAAGTTACTGCTCGCAAAGACTCGGCATTCATTTTGTACTCTTACGTTAATGGGGATTTTCGCCTTGTTATACGCAGTAGGTTACACTTACAAATATTGAGAGATAACTGCCAGTCATTACACCACACATTTATTTTCTGCAAATCCTCATTGATTTGTTCATAACTTTCGTGTGATACTACTTTCCCTTAGACTACAGCATCATCGGCAAACAGACTAATGCCGATGTCAATAGCAGCATTACTTTTTTCCAGCTTATTTACAACTAGTTTAAACGAACTGTGCTGTTTATTTACATGTACATTATTTACTGCAAGGAAACAAGGAGGACGAGCGTGATTACCAGGAAGTCATGATGCAGATTCTGTTTACTTTACTTGTCCATAAGGTGGATCTCTTGTATCGTACTTACATTGTCCCACGATAGAGCGTGGTATGAATCTAACAGAGACCCATTCATTACTCAGTACTATTCAGAGACTTACAGTACAACGCGATGGAACAGTACCGGTACAGTTTCACAGAATTCCCTGGCATGCACCTGGTGTACGGGGAAGTAGGCTGCAATGCTCTCGCTGCTGAAAGGCTGCACAGGGAACTATTTCCTAACAGGCATAATCCGTCACGACGACTTTTTATTTCTCTCGATCGACGAGTGCGGGAGACTGGTTCATTGGAAAGTGGAAACGAGGTACCTGACAACACGAGGACCATTCACGCATCCGGTTTTGAAGAGGAGGTGCTAGAACGTGTGCAGTGGACCGCACTACAAGTACTCGTCCTACTGGACATGAAGTCGGCACTGCACATACTAGCGGGTGGCGAGTCACTTCACGAACAACAGTTACACCCGTATCACCCACAATGAGTCCACGCAGTGCTTGTTACTGACTTTGTTCCAAGGGTCGCATTCTGTCAGTGGTCGCTTTGGTGCTGTTTACTGACGAGGCCTCATTTTTTTCGTGATGTCGTTTCGAACAGCATAAATAGTCATGTGTGGGATGAGGAAAACCCTGATGCTGTAGTAGATTCACACCATCAAGTACGTTTTGCTAGGAATATCTGGGGCGGCACTGAAGGCTACAATATCTCTACCTAGCCGTCTGAATGGCCACCTGTACTTGAAGTTCGTACAAAAAAGTTGTTGGAGAAATTACTCTTGGCTGTTCGTGAGAGGATGTGGATACGACACGGTGGTACATCGCCTCACATCAGTGTGGACGTCCGCAACCACCTCACTGCAGTATTTCCTGGTCGCTGTATTGGAAGGGGATGTCCTATTCTAAGGCCTGCGAGGTCATCTGACCTGAATCCCCTTGATCAGTCCCTATAGGGATATCTAAAGTCACTTGTGTACGAGACCCCAGTGGATATGGAGACGGAATTGGTTGCCAGAATTGTAGCTACCTGTGATGTGATTCGAAACACACCAGGGATATTTGTCAAGGAGCGTCAGAATCTATTCGCCGATGTCGTGCTTGCATTGAGGCTGACAGCCCTCAGTTTCAGCACGAAGATAAGTACAGATAGTATGAAAGTATGCAGTAATGTCTATATATACATCTACATCCATACTCCTCAAACCACCTGACAGTGTGTGGCAGAGGGTACTTTGAGTACCTCTATCGGTTCTCCCTTCTATTCCAGTCTCGTATTGTTGGTGGAAAGAAAGATTGTCGGTATGCCTCTGTGTGGGCTCTAATCTCTCTGATTTTATCCTCATGGTCTCTTCGCGAGATATATGTAGGACGGAGCTATATACTGCTTGACTCCTCGGTGAAGGTATGTTCTCGAAACTTCAACAAAAGCCCGAACCGAGCTACTGAGCGTCTCTCCTGCAGAGTCTTCTACTGGAGTTTATCTGTCATCTCCGTAACGCTTTCGCGATAACTAAATGATCCTGAAACGAAGAGCGTTGTTCTCCGTTGAATCTTCTCTGTCTCTCCTATCAACCCTATCTGGTTCGGATCCCACACCGGTGAGCAGTATTCAAGCAGTGGTCGAACAAGTGTACTGTAACCTACTTCCTTTGTTTTCGGATTGCATTTTCTTAGGACATTTCATATTCTTTCCAGCAAGGTTTTTATGTAGTCTTCACGTATATCATCTTATGCTGTAACCGATAGTTTAAATTTCTCTATCTATATCCGATAGACCCACGCTTCTCATTACATAGGCACTATACAAACTGAAAATAAACGAAGATATAATACATACCTGTCTGATTTTCCACCCTATCGTGGATGGTCTTGTTTATTCTCGCAGTAATGTTATCGTTGCTGTTTGGTTTTTGTACTAATTTCTAATTACCTGTGTAAGTTTCTCTAGTATCCGCACAAAGCCTATTTGCCTTACGACTTTTTTAATCGAAGCTCCTTTCTTTACGTATATATCTATACTACGCAAGCCACCTTACCGTTCGTGGAAAAGGGTCTGGGGGGAGGGGGGAGGGGCTAGTATTTCGTACACGAATTGCTTGCGATTGTATTGTTGGTAAGATTCCGTGTGACCTCTAATCTTTCTGATTTTACGTTCATGGTCTGTTTGTGAGATACACGTAGGAGGAAGGTATATATTGGTTGATACTTCCAGGAATGTACTCTCAGGGAACTTTAACAGTGAACCACGCCGTAATTCAGACTACGTCTCAAGCAGCGTATGCCTCTGGAGTTCGGTGACGCTTTCGTGCTTACTAAATTAAGCTGTAACGAAACGTGCTGCTGTTCTTTGGATATTGTCTCTTTCCTCTATTAGTCCTATCTGACCCGGATCACAGACTGACGCGCAATATTCAAGTACTGGTTGAATGAGAGTTCTGTAAGCTACCTTTTTGTGGGCGAAACCACAGTTCCTGAATCTCAGTTTGGCGTCTGCCTTATCTGCTATTAGTTTTATGTGGTCGTTCCACTCAAAAGCGCTCTGTGCTGCTACACAGCAGAACGACGGGAATTCAACGGTGGGCGTAACCGCCGTCGGCACTCGGTAGAACTGAAGTACAAACACACATGGAGCTTATTGTCTCACAGTGTGCGAGAGAAGACACCAGGAGCAACCGTTCACTTGACAAAGGGTCTGTTCCTAAGGACTGGAAGGTAGCACAGGTCACACCAATATTCAAAAAATGAAATAGGGGTAACCCATTGATTTACAGACCCATATCACTGTCCTCAATGTGCAGTTGGATTTTGGAGCATATACTGTACTCGAACATTATGAATCACCTTGAAGAAAATGACTTATTGATATATAACCAACACGGATTTAGAAAATATCGTTCTTGTGCAACACAGCTAGGTCTTTATTCTCATAAAGTAACGAGTGCTGTCGATGTGGGATCTCAGATCGATTCCATATTCCTAAATTTCCAGAAGGCTTTTGATACCGTTCCTCACAAGCGACTATTAATCAAAAAAAAAATGGTTCAAATGGCTCTGAGCACTATGGGACTCAACTGCTGAGGTTATTAGTCCCCTAGAACTTAGAACTAGTTAAACCTAACTAACCTAAGGACATCACAAACATCCATGCCCGAGGCAGGATTCGAACCTGCGACCGTAGCGGTCTTGCGGTTCCAGACTGCAGCGCCGTTAACCGCACGGTCACTTCGGCCGGCGACTGTTAATCAAATTGCGTGCGTATGAAGTATCGTCTCAGTTGTGTGACTGGATTCGTGATTTCCTCTCAGAAAGGTCACAGTTCGTAGTGATCGGCGGTAAATCATCGAGTAGAACAGAAGTGATATCTGGCGTTCCGCAAGATAGTGTCATAGGCCCTCTGCTGTTCCTGATTTACATAAATCATCTAGGTGATAATCTGAGCAGCCCTCTTGGATTGTTTACTAATGGCGCTGTAATTTACCGAATAGTAAAATCATCAGACGATCAATTACAATTACAAAATGATCTAGACAGAATTTCTGTATGGTGCGAAAAGTGGAAATTGACACTAAACAAAGAAAAGTGCGAGGTCATCCACACGGGTACTAAAACAAATTAGATAAATTTTGGGTATACGATAAATCGCACAGATCTAAGGGCATTGACATTCGACTAAATGCCTTGGAATTACAATTACGAGCAACTTAAATTGGAAAGACCACGTAGATAATGATGGGGAAGGCGAAACAAAGACTGCACTGTGTTGGCAGAACACTTAGAAGATGCGACAAACCCACTAAAAAGAGAGTCTACACTACACTTGTCCGTCCTCTGCTAGAATATTGCTGCGCGGTGTGGGATCCTTACCAGGTGGGATTGACGGAGGACATCAAAAAAGTGCAAAGAAGGGCAGCTCGTTACGTGTGTGAGTGTCACTGATACGATACTTAAGTTGGGGTGGCAGTCACTGAAACAAAGGCGGTTTTCTTTGCGGCGAGATCTAGTTATGAAATTTCAATCACCAACTTTCTCTTCCGAATGCGAAAATATTGTGTTGACGCCCACCTACGAAGGGAGAAGTGATCATCATAATAAAATAAGAGAAATCAGAGCTCGAACGGAAAGATTTAGGTGTTACTTTTTCCACCGCGCCATTCGAGAGTGGAATGGTAGATAAGTAGTATGAAAATGGTTCGATGAACCCTCTGCCAGGCACTTAAGTGTGAACAGCAGATTAACCAAGTAGATGTAGATGTCGATGTAGAACCCCGGATTCAGCAGTTAGACACCGGTGCAGTGTAGACACAACGCTCTTCTGTAATGAGGCAACGTGGAGCAACTCCACCTAGGGTGACACAATAAACCATTTCAACCTACGAACTGCATAAAGGGACGCTCTTTAGCCCTTCATCAGGCCAGCCAAGAGCGCCGACAGTTCAGAAAATGGGAGCACATTCTACCACCCATATGGGGGAATGACGTCATCGATTCCTATAAAACAGTCGCCTTCCTTCCTCTCAAGCTCAGAGTTAGGCCTTTCCGTGTCCATCATGGGTACCGATGGAAGGTCAGCTCTGCTAACTGCCCAATGCCCTGGTGAATACAGTGAAGTGTCTACAGCGCGACGCCTGCTAGAAGTCCACAGCTACATGTCAACACGGATCTGTTACTGGTCACGACAGTGACTGACTGAAGCAGAGGGTCGGGCCGAACGTCTGTCAGTGTAGAACCGGCAATCCCGTGTCCTGGGCAGTACAGGCAACACTTTACCAGCTGTAGCTGGGACCGCTTCTTGAGCTGTCCTTCGGACCGCTGTTGGGTGTACCACCCACACGCCATCTCGATGCCCCACAACAGGTGCATGCAGGTTTCTGGGGCCGACCCTAAGGGCAGCTTCACTTGTCGGAAGTGCCGAGGCTCCGACTGGCGTCGACAGCCACGCTACGGCGGGACCGCAGCACTGACCACCGACAACGCCAGAGCCTGCACCTTCAAGTTTCTCGTCGGGCGCTAACGTGCCACTCTGCGCCTCCGTGCAGCCTGGACTCAGCATGACCACTGACAGGCTGCGCCGGGAATACGACACACTCAATTTAAAACACTTGATAATAAACGATTCTTAACTGAGTAATGTCTCATTAGGACCCAGGCGTTCCACAGGGCCCCACCATCGCACCTCTGCTCATCTATCCTACATTCACGTAGGAGGCCACATCTGGGGAAAGCCTACAAATTGGGCGTCAGGAAGTAGTCTTCTGATGCCCTGGCGCCTACAGCAAGCACGCTTGTAGATATTTTATGGACGTGACTGCTTGCAGTGATTATGTGCCAAGCAAGATTGTAAGAGATGGAAAAGACCCACCGTGTTACAACAACCGAGTTAGAAAACTGCTACAGAAGCAAAGGGAACTTCACAGCAAACATAAACATAGCCATGGCCTTGCAGGCAAACAAAAATTACGCGAAGCGAAATGTAGTATGAGGAGGGCTATGCGAGTGGCGTTCAATGAATTCGAAAGTGAAGTTCTATGTACTGACATGGCAGAAAATCCTAAGAAGTTTTGGTCTTACGTCAAATTGATAGGTGGATCAAAAGAATATGTCCAGACACTCTGTGACCAAAATGGTACTGAAACAGAGGATGACAGACTAAAGGCCGAAATACTAAATGTCTTTTTCCAAAGCTGTTTCACAGACGAAGACTGCACTGTAGTTTCTTCTCTAGATTGTCGCACAGATGACAAAATGGTAGCTATCGAAATAGATGTCAGAGAGATAGAAAAACAATTAAAATCGCTCAAAAGAAGAAAAGCTGCTGCACCTGATGGGATACCAGTTCGATTTTACACAGAGTACGCCAAGGAACTTGCCCCCCCCCTTCTTGCAACGGTGTACCGTAGGTCTCTAGAAGAGCGTAGCGTTCTAAAAGATTGGAAAAGGACACAGGTCACCCCCGTTTTCAAGAAGGGACGTCGAACAGATGTGCAGAACTATAGACCTATACCTCTAACGTCGATCAGTTGTAGAATTTTGGAACACGTATTAAGTTCGGGTATAATGACTTTTCTGCAGACTAGAAATCTACTCTGTAGGAATCAGCATGGGTTTCGAAAAAGACGATCGTGTGAAACCCAGCTCGCGCTATTCGTCCACGAGACTCAGAGAGCCATAGACACGGTTTCCCAGGTAGATGACGTGTTTCTTGACTTCCGCAAGGCGTTTCATACAGTTCCCCACAGTCGTTTAATGAACAAAGTAAGAGCATATGGACTATCAGATCAATTGTGTGATTGGATTGAAGACTTCCTAGATAACAGAACGCAGCATGTCATTCTCAATGCAGAGAAGTCTTCCGAAGTATGAGTGATTTCAGGTGTGCCGCAGGAGATTGTAGTAGGACCGTTGCTGTTCACAATATATAGAAATGACCTTGTGGATAACATCGGAAGTTCACTGAGGCATTTTGCGGATGATGCTGTAGTATATCAAGAGGTTGTAACAATGGAAAATTGTACTGAAATGCAGGAGGATCTGCAACGAATTGACGCATGGTGCAGGGAATGGCAATTGAATCTCAATGTAGACAAGTGTAATGTCCTGCGAATACATAGAAAGAAAGATCCCTTGTCATTTAGCTACAACATAGCAGGTCAGCAACTGGAAGCAGTTAATTCCATAAATTATCTGGGAGTAGGCATTAGGAGTGATTTAAAATGGAATGACCATATAAAATTAATCGTCGGTAAAGCAGATGCCAGACTGAGATTCATTGAAAGAATCCTAAGGAAATGCAGTCCGAAAACAAAGGAAATAGGTTACAGTACACTTGTTCGACCACTGCTTGAATACTGCTCACAGATGCGGGATCCGTACCAGATAGGGTTGATAGAAGAGATAGATAAGATCCAACGGAGAGCACCGGGCTTCGTTACAGGATCATTTAGCAATCACGAAAGCGTTACAGAGATGATAGGAAAACTCCAGTGGAAGACTCTGCAAGAGAGACGCTCAGTAGCTCGGTACGGGTTTTTGTTGAAGTTTCGAGAACATACCTTCACCGAGGAGTGAAGCAGTATATTGCCCCCTCCTACGTATATCTCGCGAAGAAACCATGAGGATAAAATCAGAGACATTAGAGCCCACACAGAGGCATACCGACAATCTTTCTTTCCACGAACAATACGAGATTGGAATAGAAGGGAGAACCGATAGAGGCACTCAAGGTACCCTCCGCCACACACCGTCAGGTGGCTTGCGGAGTATGGATGTAGATGTAGATATTTTGCACTCTTTTAATCATACAATAACGGGTCTTTTTACCTCTTTATGCGCACTATGTTACATTTGTTTATGTCGACGCTTGATTGCCGATCGCTGCATCAGGCGTCGTTCCTCTGTACCTCTTCCTACATTTCAAAGAATTTTAGACCAGTTGCAGTACTTTATCTTCTTTACAAATTGCTGGGAAGACTGATTTTGAATGGCCTATCACCTGCAATAGACCACTCACTTATACCTCAGCAATCTGGTATCGTCCAGGTAAAAGATGTACTGGACAATTGCTAAATCTCACACAGTTTACAGAAGATGGCTTTGAAGATCGGAAGGTGACATGAGTGGCATTTGTCGACTTATCAGCGGTGTGTGATACGGTCATTCACCAGCTTTTACTAGTCAAGGTGTACACTCTGACCAAAGATTTAGGTCTAACCAGACTCATCGCCTCCCTTCTGCAGAATCGCAGGTTCTTCGTCGACTTTCAAAGACAGCGTAGTCGATGGAGAGTACAGAAGAATGGCCTCCCGCAAGGAAATGTTTTGCCTCCAATTCTGTTTCAAATATACACGAACGACCAAGCTGTAGCCCCAAACACCAGGATCTTCTTATATGCTGACGACCTCGCTCTAGCCACCCAGAGTGCAGATTTTGAATCGGTGGAGAACAACCTCACGAATGTCGTTGAAGATCTATCCAGATACTACAACACAAACCAGCTTAAACCAAACCCTTCAAAGATCCAAGTGTGTGCTTTTCATCTAAGAAACAAGAAAGCCACTCGCAAATTGAAAAAAGTATGGTCAGGGGTTGATCTGGAACACTACGAGACTCCAAAATACCTAGGAATCACATTTGATAGATCTCTCACATTCAGAAAGCACTGAATGAAATGCAAGTCGAAAGTCTCCACCAGGAACACTCTCCTACGGAAACTGGCCGTGGGGTAGTCAACCTGAAGCAATCCGAACATCTGCAATGGTACTATTCTATTCTGCGGTAGAGTATGCCACTCCAGTCGAATGGCTTTACCTCCTCACAGGAATAGCACCACCACCTCTTCGAAGAGAGACAGTTACGAACAAGGAAAGAAAGGAAGTGGAACAGGAAATTACTCATCTCTTTATGGGCATGAACCGCATCCGCAACGACTGAAGTCAAGGAAGATTTTCCTTAAGACATCGCCGGCCGTGGTGGTCTCGCGGTTCTAGGCGCGCAGTCCGGAACCGTGCGACTGCTATGGTCGCAGGTTCGAATCCTGCCTCGGGCATGGATGTGTGTGATGTCCTTAGGTTAGTTAGGTTTAAGTAGTTCTAAGTTCTAGGGGACTGATGACCACAGCAGTTGAGTCCCATAGTGCTCAGAGCCATTTGAACCTTAAGACATCAAAGAAACCACTGCTGAGAAAGCTAGGTTACAACTATGGAGGGCTATGACCTACCTTCCCTGGGAAAGGAGTTGTTGAAGCTTTACCTCCAGGCCATGACAGGGAACGGGCAGCTTGGAAGTCCCTGAATAGACTGGGATCCGGAGTCGGAAGGTCAAACGGTAACCTGGCAAAATGGGGATACACTGGTCCAAATGGTATTCGGTGCGGCTGTGGAGAAGAACAGACTGTCCGGCACATGCTTCGGTGTTGATTGTGTCCAGCCTCCTGTACAGAAGATAACCTTCAACAAGCAACAGAAAATGCACTGGCAGTGGCTAAGTTTTGGTCAAAAGAAATTTAATCATAACTGTGTAAAATGTATGTACATGTACCTGTATGTTTCTGACACGAGAATAGTAATAAAAACTACATTTTTTTAGCGCTCGGACACCTCTGCAAACAACAGTACCATCCGAGAAAAGTGTCCTAGTTCAAAAAATGGCTCTGAGCACTATAGGACTTAACATCTGAAGTCATCAGTCCCCTAGAACTTAGAACTACTTAAACCTAACTAACCTCAGGACACCACACACATCCATGCCCGAGGCAGGATTCGAACCTGCGACCGTAGCGGTCGCTCGGTTTCAGACTGTAGCGCCTAGAACCGCACGGCCACTCCGGCCGGCAAAAGTGTCCTAGTACTTCCGACGTTATCCACTAGGCCATTTACACTGATGACCCAAAACATTGTGACCGTCTGCTTAATAGCTTATTTATCCGTCTGTCGAACGAAATACATCATTGATTCTTCAAATCAGGAACCCGATAGTTTGTTGATGAGTTGTTTAAAAGTATGTGGCATTAGATATCTACGCGCAGGTCAAGTAATTTGCGTAAATAACGGGCCCCTGATTTGCGTACGCGATGATTGCGCCCGATAACAAGCCATACGGATCCCATAGGATTTACATCAGACGAATTTGGTCACTAAGACATCAACGTGAGGTCACTACAATGCTCTCCAAATTGTTGTAGCACGGCATTGGCTCCGCGAGACGGACAATTATACAGGTGAAAGATGACATCGCCCTCAAAAATGGTTCAAATGGCTCTGAGCATATGCGACTTAACTTCTGAGGTCATCAGTCCCCTAGAACTTAGAACTACTTAAACCTAACTAACCTAAGGACATCACACACATCCATGCCCGAGGCAGGATTCGAACCTGCGACCGTAGCGGTCGCTCGGCTCCAGACTGTAGCGCCTAGAACCGCACGGCCACTCCGGCCGGCAAAAGTGTCCTAGTACTTCCGACGTTATCCACTAGGCCATTTACACTGATGACCCAAAACATTGTGACCATCTGCTTAATAGCTTATTTATCCGTCTGTCGAACGAAATACGTCATTGATTCTTCAAATCAGGAACCCGATAGTTTGTTGATGAGTTGTTTAAAAGTATGTGGCATTAGATATCTACGCGCAGGTCAAGAAATTTGCGTAAATAACGGGCCCCTGATTTGCGTACGCGATGATTGCGCCCGATAACAAGCCATACGGATCCCATAGGATTTACATCAGACGAATTTGGTCACTAAGACATCAACGTGAGGTCACTACAATGCTCTCCAAATTGTTGTAGCACGGCATTGGCTCCGCGAGACGGACAATTATACAGGTGAAAGATGACATCGCCCTCAAAAATGGTTCAAATGGCTCTGAGCATATGCGACTTAACTTCTGAGGTCATCAGTCCCCTAGAACTTAGAACTACTTAAACCTAACTAACCTAAGGACATCACACACATCCATGCCCGAGGCAGGATTCGAACCTGCGACCGTAGCGGTCGCTCGGCTCCAGACTGTAGCGCCTAGAACCGCACGGCCACTCCGGCCGTGCCATCGCCCTCAGGGATGACATCAAGCGTAAAGGGACGCAGGTGATTCACAGCTGTCAGAGTGTGTTCGATTGCTACCACAGGTCCCATGCGAGCGGAGGAGAATGTCTGCTGTAGCATAACACGTTTCCTAGCAGTCTGCGTCCGTGCCGCGCTGCACGTTTCGAGTTGAAGTTCACCTTGTGGAGACGACTGTCGACTAGTGTACCAAAAATGTGTTTCACCCGAAGAGCGGACAGGTCGAATCCCGATAGTTCTGCGACTGTAATCGTAGTTGACGATGTCGTTAGCTCAACATGTAAAGTCATAGGGGTTCTCTGCTGCGGAGTTCCATGTTCAACAACCTGCGATGAACAGTGTACTCCGAAACACTTGTGCGTGCACTAGCAGTGTGCTCTTTCGGCAGAGATGTCACAGATCAGCATCTCTTCTACTATACAGAGCAGCCAAGCCTTCGAACCCCACTTTCTGTGAAGAGTCGTGAACGCCCGAAATTTTGGAAATTTGTGGTAAGGTCTTATGGGATCAAACTGCTGAGGTCATCGGTCCCTAAGCTTACACTCTACTTAATCTAACTTAAACTAACTTACGGTAAGAGCTGCACACACACCCATGCCCGAGGGAGGACTCGAACCTCCGACGGGGGGAGCCGCGCGGACCGTCACAAGACGCCCTCGACCGCGCGGCTACCCCGCGCGGCGTGAACGCCCAACCATTTACGGTCTAGTGATAGTTTGACTGCCCTTCTGCCTCTTTCCATAGATGCTGACGACAGTAACATGAGAACATTCGATCAGCTTCGTCGTTTTCGAGACACTCGTCCACGTGCTCTGCACAGTAATAATGTTTGTGAAAATCGCTTATCTCAGTGGATTTCCCCATGTGCAGCTCATATCTTCACTAGGGTGATGCCCCATCCGTGTTTGCTCCGCTTCCATATATTTGTTACCGCGTCACGTGCCCGCAACGCCAACAGGCAGCTGGCGTCGCGGTTGGCAATGTTCGTAACACTTTGGTTTACCAGGAAAGGGGGGGGGGAGGGAGAGAGAGAGAGAGAGAGAGAGAGAGAGAGAGAGAGAGAGAGAGACAGAGAGACAGAGAGAGAGTGTGAAAAAGTAATGGTCTTGTAACACCTCCTACGTATGTGTTCAAAGTGAGCTGGGTCTGAAGATTTCTCTCCGTTAACGGGGGTAGGACGTCAAACGGGCCGACTTGGAGCAGGAGAGACACCACAGGACATTTTAATTTCCACTGTCTATATTTTTACAAACAAATTCATAAAACTTTGTCGGTATGACGAGGAAGGATTCAGAATTCACACTCATAGCAGTGGAAGTTCGAAAACGTAACAAAATAATTTTTTTTTACATGTGAAATTTCATCATTTTTTTTCACTTACTAATGGCAGCATTTGTTGCTACAGGTACACTTCTCTTCATAACTAAGAGAGATTGTTCGATGAATTTTGCACAACATACAAACCATACTTAAAGGTGTATGAAACTCTACAATTTTCCAAATCTATTAAAAGCTGTGGTAAAAACTGAGGTAATTAACTACAAAATTTGTCTTTTTTCTAAACTTGAAGTTTAAAATACAACAGATCATTCGTTTTTTCATAAATTCAATAAATTCTAGAGTTTCATACACCTGTAGGTATGGTATGTATGCTGTGCAAAATTCATCGAAGAATCTCTCAAACTTATGAAGAAAAGTGTACCTCTAGCAACAAATGCAGCCATTAGTAAGTGAAAAAATCATGAAATTTCACACGTAAAAAAAATTCTTTTGTTATGTTTTTGAACTTCCCCTGCAATTAATGTGAATCCTGAATCCTTCCTGGTGATGCTGACAAAGTTTTATGAATTTATTTGTAAAATTATAGGGACTGGAAATTAAAATGTCCAATGATGCCTCCCCTGCTCCAAGTCGGCCCGTTTGACGTCCTACCCCCCTTAAGAGTAACCTGCTGTGTTCTGTTTGGTAGAAAGTCTTAAATCCAGTCACACAACTAGCCTGAAATTCTGTACGCTCGTATTATTTTTTTCAGTAAGCACCAATGTGGAACCTTACCGAATGCCTTGTGGAAGTCAGAAAACACTGCATCAACCTGGGTGAAGCTATGAAGTACTTCCTGTGCCTTGTGGGCTAACAGAGCGAGCTGAGTTTCAGATGATCGTTGCTTTCGCAGCCCATACTGAATACTGCAGAGCAGAGTTTTGAATTCTGCAACAGACCAACGTCGGTGCGTTTGTTCGACTACCCTTCTTGGAAGCGGGAATGACTTGCTCTTTCTTCCAATCACTGTGAACGTTTCTCTCCTCCAGGACCTACGTTACACAACTGTCAAAAGAGAAGCTAGTTCTCTTCTTCTTCTTCCATTCCTAGTCTGGTGTCATCGCCAGACACCACACTTGCTAGGTGGTAGCCTTTAAATCGTCCGCGGTCCGTTAGAATACGTCGGACCTGCGTGTCGCCACTATCAGTGATTGGAGACCGAGCGCCGCCACACGGCAGGTCTAGTCTAGAAAGACTCCCTATCACTCGCCCCAGTTGTACAGCCGACTTTGCTAGCGATGTATCACTGCCTACATACGCTATCATTTGCAGAGACGACAGTTTATCATAGCCTTCAGCTACGTCATTTGCTACGACCTAGCAAGGCGCCATATTCAGTTACTATGTCTTCTGAACAGATAATATTGTGACTCACGTACCGTCAAGAGCGACGTTCATCATTAATGGATTAATGTTAAGTATCAAACTAATTGCGTCTGCTTTCTGAATTCTAATTCCTTGTCATGTTCCAGACCTCACGTCAGTATAGTCCTTCCCTCCACACGCCAGCCTGCATGAGCTAAAACGCGTGCATTTCGACCCCCACTAGTAACACGGTGTTGGCTCTCCTGCGAACACAACACCTAGTATACCTGAAGTACTGCATCCGGATGACGCCACTGGCCAAACATACCACGCTGCTTCATTGAGAGAATCCTCACTGGAGTTGGAGGATGACTTACTTGCAGGCTGGTGCTGCGGCCCTGCCCCTGGCCCTCGGCTGCAGTCCGGCAACCGCAGGCTGTCCTTCCCGTGGCCTTGCCGGCCATCGTCGCTTCCGCAGCCTTCACGGGAAACAGCGCGCCGCAGTCAGCATCGTGCAGTAGCCGGTAGCCTGTGGCCGGCACACGAGGGGAAACAGCTGCGGCTGCAGCACCGAGCAAGGACCCTCCAGAATTCCCTCTGATATCCCCTTACCCGTTCTTGACATTAGGCCCTCCACCGCTAGACTCGATATGCCATTTTTTTTAGTGTTCAAAGGCACCTTGTAGCAAGCATTTTCATTACAATTAATTCCAAATTTCAACCCTGTGTGGCGCCAGTGCCTCTTACAGTGTGAAACCTACCGTTAGAAAAATTTATGAATGATTGTGCTCCCCGTACTTTATTTCATTTTCAAACAGCTGAGCAAAACTGAACGTGCGCAGACATTTCTCTCTTTACTTATTCAGATCATCAATAAACTGACACACAATGTTTTTAGCACAACGCAATGTGACTTTCAATAAACCCTACAAAAGAATGGCCCTGACTAACAATAACCTATACCTTTCATGAATCAGTTACCTCACAAAAATCTTCGTTATTCGAACTGCTGCAATATAGCGAGCCCCAATACTGCCAGCTAAATAAAAGATTGTAACTACTGAAGGCACTAACTACTGATAGGGATAAATAGCAAATGAAAGATTTTGATAGAGAACAAGCAATGTATTTACCTTAATAGTGTTCAAAAGTCATAATATATATATATGAGTTCATGACATCCAGTCTTAGAAATTTATTGTCTCTGAGGGCACACGTCCAGATCGTCCGCTCTCAAAACTCCGCCATCTCTCTCCCCACATCCACCACTGTTGGCGGCTCACCTCCAACTGCGCAACGCTACGCGCTGTTCACATTCAACAGCCCAACACTACAATAGCGAATATTACAACAACGCCAACCAGCGACAGACTGCACACAGCAGACCCAGTGATTTTCATACAGAGCGCTACGTGGCGTTACCAATACAAAAACCTAAACAGCCTACTTACAAGTGTAAACCAGTGGTCGTCAAACTGCAGCCCGAATCAATTATTTAGGAAGCCTGCGGTTCCTAGACGTCTGTTTAAATAAAAATTTTCACTTGTTAAAATCCGTATATCTCCGAAAGTTTTTGGCGCCCCCATCCCTATTGCTTCGAAATTTTGATACAATGTTCCATTCTAATAAAAAAATGGTTCAAGTGGCTCTGAGCACTATGGCACTTAACTTCTGAGGTCATCAGTTCCCTAGAACTTAGAACTACTTAAACCTAACTAACCTAAGGACATCACACACATCCATGCCCGAGGCAGGATTCGAACCTGCGACCGTAGCGGTCGCGCGGTTCCAGACTGTAGCGCCTAGAACCGATCGGCCACTCCGGCCGGCTCCATTCTAATACTTATTTCTTTAATGCATTTATATTCTTAATAGATATATATTCATCTTTCGCTTGTGCCTTTGTCCCGCAGTTTTTGCAGCGTCGGCATTGCTGCAATCGGATTTGGCATGGTTAATTTAAATCTGTATATTGAGCAAGCAATAAAGGAAACAAAAGAAAAGTTCGGAGTAGGAATTAAAATATATGGACAAGAAATGAAAACTTTGAGGTTCGCCGATGACATTGTAATTCTGTCAGAGACAGCAAAGGACTTGCAAGAGCAGTTGAACGGAATGGACAGTGTCTTTAAAGGCGGATATAAGATGAACATCAACAAAATCAAAACGAGGATAATGGAATGTAGTCGAATTAAGTCGGGTGATGCTGAGGGAGTTAGGTTAGGAAATGAGACACTTAAAGTAGTAAAGCAGTTTTGCTATTTGGGGAGCAAAATAACTGATGATGGTCGAAGTAGAGAGGATATAAAATGTAGACTAGCAATGGCAAGGAAAGCCTTTCTGAAGAAGAGAAATTTGTTAACATCGAGTATAGATTTAAGTGTCAGGAAGTCGTTTCTGAAAGTATTTGTATGGAGTGTAGCTAGGTATCGAAGTGAAACATGGACGATAAATAGTTTAGACAAGAAGAGAATAGAAGCTATCGAAATGTGGTGCTACAGAAGAATGCTGAAGATTAGATGGGTAGATCACATAACTAATGAGGAAGTATTGAATAGGATTGATGAGAAGAGAAGTTTGTGGCACAACTTGACTAGAAGAAGGGATCGGTTGGTAGGACATGTTCTGAGGCATCAAGGGATCACCAGTTTAGTATTGGAGGGCAGCGTGGAGGGTAAAAATCGTAGAGGGAGACCAAGAGATGAATACACTAAGCAGATACAGAAGGATGTAGGTTGCAGTAGGTACTGGGACATGAAGCAGCTTGCACAGGATAGAGTAGCATGGAGAGCTGCATCAAACCAGTCTCTGGACTGAAGACCACAACAACAACAATAACAACGACACCTTGTAGCAAGCATTTTCATTACAATTAATTCCAAGTTTCGACCCTGTGTGGCGCCAGTGTCTATTACAGTGTAGACCAGTGATCGTCAAACCGCAGCCCGAGTCAAGTATCTAGGAAGCCTGCGGTTCCTAGACGTCTGTGTAAATAAAAATGTTCGTTTGTTAAAAACCGTATATCCCCGAATGCTTTTGCAGCCCCGCATCCCTATTGCTTTGGAATTTTGACACTATGTTCAATTCTAATACTTATTTCTTTAACGTATTTATGTTCTTAATACATACAATATATCAATATTCTTCTTTCGCCTGTGCCTTTGTCCCGCAGTTTTTGCGAGGTTGGCATTGTTACAGTCGGAATTGGCATGGTTAATTTAAAGGGGTGGCTGGATGCCCTTCCTGCCACCATCCCGTACTCTCCGGGATGGAATCAGTGTACCCCAGCTGTCTGCGCCTAGTGTAAACCATGAAACAGCCCGAACGTGTTTCAAATGTCTGCGAGTCGTAAACTGAGGCAGGATGTGCGGACCAGTCAAGTATTCATCTGGTGGGATGCGGAAAACCGCGTAAAAACCACATCCAGGCTGGCCGGCATACCGGCCCTCGTCGTTAATCCGCTAGGCGGATTCGATCCGGAGCCAGCGCGTCTACCCGAGTCCAGGAAGCAGTGCATTAGCGCTCTCGGCTAACCTGGCGGGTCACATATAATATCTGAATATGTAACGGGAAAACATTAATACCAAAAATCTCAAAATGTACCTTTCCGATTTACTTCAGATTTTTACACATTACTGCAATATACGTTTAGACACAAATTAACTATATACTTTCTAACATACAAATATAGAATGGTCATTCAATAATTAAAGAGACAAATTGGTCCGGGGAAAAAACTGTTACTAGGGCAAGTTTGGTACTTTATAGCTTTAAGCTGGCATCACTGGGCTCAGCCCTGATTGTCTGATCTATCAACATTGTTTTGTTTATAACCTCAAAAATACGTTTCGAGATGGCTAATCTGCTAGTTGAACAACATTCTGTTAGTCGTTGTTTACTTGCTAAAGGCGATAAACAATTGAGTATATACTGTAGAATGTGTAACGTTTATGGTGAAGGTTGTATGAATCGTGCAAATTTTTACAAGTGGGTAGAGCAGTTCAAAAATTGTCGTAACTCAGTGACTGACGAACACCTTCCTGGGCGACCTCACCTGAAAGTCGAACTGATGACACTATTCGCGCCGACCGCCGTGTGACTGTGGAAATGATAGTTGATAAGGTTCGAGTTAGTACTGATACAGTTCATAACATTATCTGTAACAAGCTGAAGTACCGCAAAACATTTGCAAGATGGGTTCCAAAGGAGTCGAGGCGGCTGCACGAGGAAACAAGGTTGAGAGTATGCTCAGAGCTAAAGAAGCGTTATGAAAGAGAAGGTGAGCACTTCCTCAACAAAATTTTAACTGGTGATGAAACTTGAGTTGACTATCACAATCAGATTCAAAAAGACAAAGCATAGAGTGGATGCACACCAACTCACCTGCCAAGAAAAAATTCAAACATCAAGCATCAGCAGAAAAAGTCATGTTCACGGTGTTTTGGGATCTCCAATTTTTTGTGATTATCTCGAAGAGCAGCGCACAATGAACAGCCAATACTACTCGGATTTACTGTTAAACAAGGTGAAGCCAGCCGAGAGAGAGAGGCGACGTGGATGTCAGAGGAGAGGTGTGATTCTCCATCAAGACAACGCACGTCCTCATATTGCTCAACTAACCTGTGAAACCATCGACAAAATGGGCTGGGAATTACTGCCTCATCGCCCTTACAGTCCTGATTGAACACCTAGTGATTTCCATTTGTTTGGTGCACTGAAGGAGGCATTACGTGGGAACAGGTTCCGGCACAACGACGACGTGAAAAATTTTGTGGGAAATTGATTCAAACATCAAGATAAAGAGTTCTTTGCAACCGGAATAAAAAATCTTGTAGCCCGTTGGAACAAGTGCATAAATACTATAGGGGATTATGTTAAAAATTAGAAAAAGTATTGTTTTGTAAAAATAAACGCTTTTTTCTCCAGACCAATTTGTCTGTTTAATTATTGAATGAACCTCGTAAATAAAAATATACAATAGCGAAACGTTCTTAGCAAACAGGAAAGTTGTATTTATGATTTATGATTAGAATACTACTTCAGAATCAGAATTTTCAGTAACAATAAACAAGGAAGGCTAGAGATAGACGGAAGATGGGGGGGGAGGGGAGATAAATAGAGGGGTAGGAGGAAATGGACGTATAAAATGGGTACGAGGAGATGGACAAATAAAGAGGGCAGGAAGAGATGGAAAGAGAGTGGGAGCAGAGACGATGGATAGAGGAGGTGATGGACAGAGAGGGGGAGAGAGGGAGCAGGAGGAAATGGAGAGAGAGAGAGAGAGAGAGAGGGGGGGTGGGTGGGAAGAGAAGAGCGACAGACAACAGGGAGGGAGGAGGTGGCTGACAGAGAGAGGGGAAGGAGGAGAGATGAACAAAGAAAAGGGAAGGGGGAGACGAAAAGAGGTAGGGGAGAGAATGAGATTGGGGCGTATATCCAATTCCCACACATCTTAGAAAGGTATCTTTTCTCATTTCTTTCTTTTCCATTTAAGTAGACTCAGCAACAGTAATATGCATCTAGAAACTAGCTGCCGAATCCAAAAAAAGTCAGAGCTCCAAGAGTGTAGTTTCTTGCTTAGTAACAAACAAAAATACGGGTACAGCAATATGTGAAATGTAAGTACTATTACTGTTATCAGTCAGTTAATTATCTGCTCACACAGACAACGCAACAAGACATCGTCAGGCAATTAGTGCCACAACTTTGGGGACGATGGAGGTGACAGCAGTCTGAAACAGGACAGTCGACACGATGTGTTCCGAATGCTCCGATCACTTATATGGAGGGCCTATACACTAAAGTGATAAAAGTGGATTCCTCCTGACATCATGCCCTATCTCCTTTTGTCCGGCATAGTGCAGCAACAAGACGTGGCTAGCACACGCCAAATCCTTGTAAGTTGAAGTCTCCTCCAGAAATATTGAGCCATTCTGCGTCTATAGTCGTCCACAGCTGCGAAAAAGTTGCCGCTGCAGGATTTTGTGCACAAACTGACCTCTCGATTGTGTCCCATAAATGCTCTATGGCATTCATGTCGGGCGATATGGGTGGCCAAATCATTCACTCTAATTATCCAGCTGTTCTTCAAACCAATCGCAAACAACTGTACCGGGTGACATGGCGCATTTTCATGCATAACAATTGCATCGTTGTTTGGGGACACGAAGTCCATAAATGGCTTCAGATAACCATTTCCAGTCAATGATCGGTTCAGCTGGACCAGAGGACCCTGTCCATTCCATCTAAACACAACCCACACAATTATGGAACCACCACAAGCTTGTACAGTGCCTTGTTGACAGCTTGGCTTCGTGGGGTCTGCGCCACACTCGAGCCCTACCATCAGCTCTTAGCAACTGAAATCGGGACTCATCTGAGCAGGCCACGGTTTTCCAGTCGTGTAGGGTCCAAACGATATGGTCACGAGCCGAGGAGAGGCGCTGCAGGCGGTGTCGTGCTGTTAACAAAGGCACTCGCGTCGGCCGTCTGCTGCTGTAGCACATTAATGCCAACTTTCGCCTCAGTATCCTAGCGAATACGATCGTCGTACGTCAACATTGATGTCTGCGGTTATTTCACGCTTGTCTGCGTGCACTGGCAGCTCTACGCAAACGCCACTGCTCTCGAGCAGTAAGTGAAGGCCGTAGGCCATTGCATTCTCGGCGCTGAGAGGTAATGCCTGAAATTCGGTATTCTCGCCACTCTCCTGACACTTTGGACCTCGGAATATTGAATTCTCTAACGATTTCCGAAATGGAATATCCCATGCGTCCAGTTCCAACTATTATTTGGCGCTCAAAGTCAATTAATTCTCGTCGAGCGGCCATAATCATGATTTATCTGACAAGGGAACCTCCCCATCGCACCCCCCTTAGATTTAGTTATAAGTTGGCCTTAAAAATTGAACACAGATCAATCGAGGAAACAGGAAGAAGTTGTGTGGAACTATGAAAAAAATAAGCAAAATATACAAACTGAGTAGTCCATGGGCCACATAGGCAACATCATTGAGAGTGTACGCTCAGTACCGCCGTGGTCCCGTGGTTAGCGTGAGCAGCTGCGGAACGAAAGGCCCTTGGTTCAAGTCTTCCCTCGAGTGAAAAGTTTAATTTTTTATTTTCAGTCAATTATCAAAGTTCAGGCACTCACACATAATCAACTTCGCTCTCCAAAGTTCCAGGACATGTTCAGATTTGCTTGGACATATGCAGGATTTGACGGTCTGCACACGGAAAAATTTGAAAACGTTAAAAACATATGTTTTGATAGAGCATAGGGAAAACTGTGCGACTGTGAAACTGTTGCATTCGTTTGTTGCAGTTTATGTGACAAACTCTTATGTTTTCATCACTTTTTTGGGAGTGATTGTCACATCCACAAGAAAACCTAAGTCGGGCAAGATAGAAGAATCTTTTTACCCATTCGCCAAGTGTACAAGTTAGGTGGGTCGACTACATATTCCTGTCATGTGACGCACATGCCGTCACCAGTGTCGTATGGAATATATCAGACGTGTTTTCCTGTGGAGGAATCGGTTGACCTATGACCTTGCGATCAAATGTTTTCGGTTCCCATTGGAGAGGCACGTCCTTTCGTCTACTATTCGCACGGTTTTACGGTGCGGTCGCAAAACACAGACACTAAACCTATTACAGTGAACAGAGACGTCAATGAACGACCGGACAGATCATAACTTTGACAAAATAAAAAAAGTAAACTTTTCACTCGAGGGAAGACTTGAACCAAGGACCATGTCGTTCCGCAGCTGCTCACGACAACCACGGGACCACGGCGCTACTGACCTTACACTGTCCTTGATGTTGCATATCTTGCGCGTGGACTACTCAGTTTGTATATTTTGCTTATTTTTTTCGTAGTTCCACACAATTTCTTCCTGTTTTCTCGATTGATCTGTGTTCAGTTTTTCGAGGCCTATCCACTGTGCCAACTTATAACTAAATCTAAGGGGGGTGCGATGGGGAGGTTCCCTTGTGAGTACAAATAACAGCTGTGCCAGTGCACTGACCTTTTATATCTAGTGTGCGTGATACTACCGTCATATTTGTGTGTGCATATCGCTATCCCGTGACTTTTGTCACCTTGGTGTATAGCGAGAGAGTGGCCGCCATGTTTTCTCGAGATTACACGCTGGATGTACAACGAGGTAGCGTCGCAAAAATGCTGTATTTATCTTGTCACCGATAGGCATATCGGCATAAACTGTATATATTTATAACTGTAAAACATTTGTAGTGTTATTCAAATCCTTCTTTTTCAGTTGAAAAGTGAGCGTAAGCGTGTAGTATCGATAGCTACGATGCCACGGCGAAGGTGTAAGTTCTTAGGTTGGCACTTCGACAGACACCGACAGCGGCGACAGCGCCCTGCTAGCCGGCGCTGTGGAGCTCTACGAGCTCCGCTCCCGATTCAGCCCCTTTGATCAAAAGTACACGGTCGGGACACTTCGCTTCAGCTAGAGACTTTGGACCGTGCTCATCTATACAGAGTTATGTATGCCTCTGTATATATTCATGCACCAGTAAACCACTTTTACTTACTTTCAGTACCGACGTGTTTTACCTCACCTGCTCCTACTCGCTTCCTCCATTCGGCCAATCTTTCAGTTTTCAGGAGCAGACCCCACGCGCCGCCTTCCAGGCGGGATACAAAAAAGTAAATGCCTGCAAAATGGCTAATTTTTCCGGTAGGTACGAAAAAGTAACCAGAGACAGAGAAAATAAAAAAGAAGACTCAGATGAATCTGGTTTTATAAGGCGTATGATTGGATGTCTGCACCTAAACTGTGGTATTAAATCCTTGCGTTCCCTCGTTTTCTCTTCGCTGAATGGCTGTGGTAAATTATTCCGCTCAGCAAGCTGCAGTGCCAAGCGGTGTAAATAAGTTACTGATATGCCATAATGTCTTCATTCCATCTCAAAAATATGGTTAAGTAATTCTCCCACTTGATCTTGATTGAATAGACTTACAATCCTTTTATCTTCCGTAGCATCATAATTTTTTTAAGGATTCTTCTCTTAATTGAGTTTCTTGAGACACTGAATAGTTTGGCTGCTGTAACAAACGGAATTTTCTTTTCTTACAGCATCCAATGCCTGTTGAATACCCTGGGAGTCCCATGATTTAATGGTAACAAATTTCTTCTGAAGCCAAGATAGCTAAATATTATTTACTTCATGATGACCAGGTTTTCGACAGAAGGTTGCTGTCATCATCCGATTTTGGGGAATTTTAAGTGCATAGTTATCAGTCACATAGCAGGAACACGTTCCAGTCATAGTACACAAACTAATGTGCTTGCTTCCCACTCTGCAGCTGATAAATATACGCTTTAAATTTCCCAAGATCGAACGATGACAACAAAATTCTGTCGACAGCGGTCATCGTGAAATATATAATGTTTAGCAATCTTAGCTTCAGAAGAAATTTCTTTCTATTAAATCGTCAGATCTTCCCATCACATAAACTTGCGTAATCTGACGTTTATTGCAGTGACTTTATTAAATAATTTTAATGGCATCTTAATGTAATAACACGGGTTAGTTCGTGCGAAGAAGGAAACAGCAACCAGGCGCTATAATAATGCTGTTTGTTTACATTAGTGGCACCGTCACAGGTTTCCAACGGCCAGGTTCATCTTCAGACGGCTGTTCACGTCTTTAGATGGGTTCCTCAGTTAGAAATAAATAGCACATTATCAATAGTGCTTGGTGCCGTTTCCTTCTCTGCAAGAATCAATCTGTATTTTGTGTACAGCAACGGGTGCAAAATGTCAATTTTCGACAAAACAGGATCTTAAGATACTCCTGTAGCAAGAGAACGTAGCTTTTCACGAAGTTGCTAATACACCAATGCCCTTTTATGGGATAGTATACTCTGGTCTTATTACCAGTTCCATTGTCTTGAAACTGGGTAAGTAGATTACATCATATACCTAAAGTGGCCACTCGGCTGACACCTTGTTGTCACTTCAGCCAACTGAACACCATTACGCCAAATGTTGTCATCATCATCATCATCATCATCATCATTTAAGACTGATTGTCTTTCAGCGTTCAGTCTAGAGCATAGTCCCCCTTATAAAATTCCTCCGTGATCCCCTATTCATTGCTGACATTAGTGCCTCTTCTGATGTTAAGCCTATTACTTCAAAATCATTCTTAACCGAATCCAGGTACCTTCTACTTGGTCTGCCCCGACTCCTCCTACCCTCTACTGCTGAACCCATGAGTCTCTTGGGTAACCTTGCTTCTCCCATGCCTGTAACATGACCCCACCATCTAAGCCTGTTCGCCCTGACTGCTACATCTATAGAGTTCATTCCCAGTTTTTCTTTGATTTCCTCATTGTGGACACCCTCCTGCCATTGTTCCCATCTACTACTACCTGCAATCATCCTAGCTACTTTCATATCCGTAACCTCAACCTTGTTGATAAGGTAACCTGAATCCACCCAGCTTTCGCTCCAATACAACAAAGTTGGTCGAAAGATTGAACGGTGCACAGATAACTTAGTCTTGGTACTGACTTCCTTCTTGCAGAAGAGAGTAGATCGTAGCTGAGCGCTCACTGCATTAGCTTTGCTACACCTCGCTTCCAGTTCTTCCACTATGTTGCCATCCTGTGAGAATATGCATCCTAAGTAGTTGAAACCGTCCACCTGTTCTAACTTTGTTCCTCATATGTGGCACTCAATCAGTTTATATCTCTTTCCCACTGCCATTACTTTCGTTTTGGAGATGCTAATCTTCATACCATAGTCCTCACATTTCTGATCTAGCTCTGAAATATTACTTTGCAAACTTTCAATCGAATCTGCCATCACAACTAAGTCATCCGCATATGCAAGACTGTTTATTTTGTGTTCACATATCTTAATCTCACCCAGCCAGTCTATTGTTTTCAACATATGATCCATAAATAATATGAACAACAGTGGAGATAGGTTGCAGCCTTGTCTTACCCCTGAAACTACTCTGAACCATGAACTCAATTTACCGTCAACTCTAACTGCTGCCTGACTATCCATGTAAAGACCTTTAATTGCTTGCAAAAGTTTGCCTCCTATTCCATAATCTCGTAGAACAGACAATAACTTCCTCCTAGGAACCCGGTCATATGCCTTTTCTAGATCTATAAAACATAGATACAATTCACTGTTCCACTCGTAACACTTCTCCATTATTTGCCGTAAGCTAAAGATCTGGTCCTGACAACCTCTAAGAGGCCTAAACCCACACTGATTTTCATCCAATTGGTTCTCAACTAGTACTCGCACTTTCCTTTCAACAATACCTGAGAAGATTTTATCCACAATTCTGATTAAAGAGATACCTCTGTAGTTGTTACAATCTTTTCTGTTTCCAGGTTTAAAGGTTGGTGTGGTTACTGCTTTTGTCCAGTCTGATGGAACCTGTCCCGACTCCCAGGCCATGTCAATTATCCTGTGTAGCCATTTAAGACCTGACATTCCACTGTATTTGATGTTGTCTGAATACGAAATTACATAACCTTGGCGATTCAGAAATTCAGTTCTTCGAAGGCTAGTATATAACGTCTTACCAGCATTGCAGCAATTAAATGTCGCAATACATATATTTTTAATACATGCAAATGAATTTGTCACTTATCTTACGTCACGTAGAGAAGAAGCAAAATGTTACACTGCAGAGGAGCATGCGCATCTATCGCCACATAAATCACTGACAGAACCAAAGAAGTCTGAATATTTTTAATGTTCTCCAATATGCTCCAGTATGTTCCCCAGGAGAATAAAGCTAAGTATCCACTTTGCCCGCCCTGTCCAGTACAGCTGTCGGCACACGGGACGAATTAGCTAAGGTTGATGGGGCGCCCTACTAGTCATGTGACGTCATTTCGTACTATTTCACTTTGAGGAGCCATTACGTCACGGGAAACACAAAATAAGTTCCGCTATATTTTTGCAACGTGCCACGTAAAGGAGAGCCAGTAGGAAGTAAGAACGTTTCCTACGTCACAAGCAGAAAACAAACTGCCGTGCTGTATTTGTCGTGTTCACTAGTAGCCCATTTTGACTAGTTTTCATGTTGTACGTCACACTCTACGAATGTATATTGCTCATAAGCACCAACGCAGTGAATGTTTCGAGAACGGACCGTTATCGATAAGATTTGTTGCAATAAAATGACAAAAAATACCGTATTGGTAGTTAAAGAATTTTTCGTATTTAGTTATTTTCGGTTCATAACCCGTGTGTTAAGAGAGTAATCCGTTTTAAGCCAACGACCCGCTGAAGATTCATGAAAACGTGTCGTTTTTGTTATGATTTGTTGTAGTTAAATATCGATAACATTTCGGCGAGTAAAGTACAAGGTCGGTAGTAGCAGAATTTGAGCACAGCGTATTTTTTTTTTTTCAGGCGTCACGTTATGGAACTGCTGTATATAATTTTTTCCACCTTCGCGTTTTTTACTTGACATTCTGGAAATAACAGGACTCGACCTGATAAAGTTTTACTTGTTTAATTTCAGATTTTATGAGCCATTTCAGTTTTTGCAGCTGCGATATTCATCGTTCAAGTCAATAGCCTCTAAGATTTGAATTCTCTTTTGTACACAAATAATATATTTTCAGCGAGTGGTTGTGGGCATAACAACTTTCTCACGTAATGGGAAAATGCAGAAAGCTTATTTCTGCACTGGTATTTTAGAAAAATATAACAACAGGGAAAACAGATTCACAACAGGTGAGGTTCGAAAACGAAACGTCAACAGTTCCTACACTTACACAGTAGTAGCAATGCATTAGAGGTAACTGATTATAGTTATCCTCATAATACACGCTATCAAAAATCTCCTGTCAGATTTATAGTCCTTGCCTTCATTTTCCGTACTCATTAACTTACCTGTTAATGTACATAAAAAGCAAATTAAAAATAAAACAGTCTGTAAATAAAAATTGTTCTCCCTGTAAACTGGAAGTATTAATAAAGATATCCCTCGTAACTTACTTATTAAACTTTTCACTTTAACAAATCATTATCAGAGGTGAAGGAAGCAATATTAAATAAAATTGTAATCATGTGAAGATTGAACCAAAAGTCTTAAATTTGAAGTCTGGCATATAACCTGGTAATCAAGGGAAGGCAGGATTCGGTTACGATTGTGGACGGGGCCTTAATCAGCTACTAGTGATTGCGTTTTACAGTTACACACAATTTATCTTAAACAAGTAATTCCAGACTCAACAATAAATAAAAAATACCACACGTTACTAATGAAGGAATAAACAACTGTGTAAACAATAGTGTTTTCAGTGCGTTACAATTTAGCAAATCACCATAAAATACAGATACAACAGATAATTGTATTTACTATCAAAATCAGTCTTGATAACAAATTATTTATTCTGGTGATCGGTTTCGACCACAACTGTGGTCATCTTGACGCCACTGAATAAGAACCTCCTTCTAGTAGCAAATCAGTAGTAGTGATTTACCACCAAAAGGAGGTTCTTACTCATTGGTCTGAAAATGACCACAGTTGTGGTCGAAACCGGTCACCGGAATAAATAATTTGTGATCATGACTGTTTTTGATAGTAAATATTTGTAACAACATTGATCACTGTTCACTCCCACAGTGTATTCAAAAGTAACAACCGATAATGTTCAAAATTTAAAAAAAATAAAAACAAGCCACTGTGATCACGGCTAAAGGCCTTACACGCCAAGAATGGCAATAAATTAAGAATGTTTAAGAACTCGCTGCAATTACGACTTACAGGTATTGAAATATTAAAAAGCAAGTGGCCACAAACGCAGCAGAAGGTATCAGACGCCAGGAATGGCAGTAAATAAGGTTTTAAGGCTTACTGCTAAAATAAAAATATCGAATAATTTTTTTTTTCAGAGTAAATGACCACAATCACAACTGAAGGCCTTACACCCAGGAACGGCAATTATATAAAAAATTATATAAAAAATAGAAACCTGCTGTAAAACAGCAAATACAAGCAAAGGTTAATTAAAAGAAACAAGTAACTGACGACCAAACGGATGAAACAAGATGATGGTAACCTTGTAACACTGCTAGATCAATATCAGAAGGCGACTGGAACTATTAATAGACATACATAACCTTTAATGTAGACATTACAAGGTATGGTAAAAAATAATACAATAATAAAACACAAGGATCAGTCACAGACGGTGCTCCAGGAATCGACCTCTTAGAAGGTCAGGCAACAAGACTTTCGCGAGCGATGAGATACGCAGCCAAGAGTTGCATTCACTTCACAGGATGGTAGCTCAGACTAGTGGCAGTCCAACGAATGACTAATGATAATCTTGCTGAAGCTACCAGACGTCCAGTAAACCAAATGCAACGGTGGAACAATACGCCATAGCCGGAACCAGTGGTCTGCACTACGTTCCCAGAATACTGTGTTTAGCGCGCCCGCAACGAGAAAGGAACCACTACCAGATTTCCGTCCGATTCCACAAACCCGAAAATCTGAACAAACAAGTCACAGTTCAGAGCAGCAGACAAACTAACAGTAACTAAAACCCCACTCGATTTACGTGCGAGGCAGAATCGAAATGTAACCAACCAGAATCAGCAACCACACGTCATTGCGGAAACAATCGCAAAGCGACCCAGACCAAGTACCATAAGACCGACATCTAATTCATTAGGCACACAAACCACACTGAACTCACTGTGACAACTCTGACAACGGTTGGCAGAATGAAACAAATCTGTTCACTGCTTTATTAATTTGCAGTTGAGTAACCACATCGCAGCCGGCCGAAGTGGCCGTGCGGTTAAAGGCGCTGCAGTCTGGAACCGCAGGACCGCTACGGTCGCAGGTTCGAATCCTGCCTCGGGCATGGATGTTTGTGATGTCCTTAGGTTAGTTAGGTTTAACTAGTTCTAAGTTCTAGGGGACTAATGACCTCAGCAGTTGAGTCCCATAGTGCTCAGAGCCATTTGAACCATTTGAACCACATCGCCTAATCACTGAGCCAAGTGCTTTTAACACAGTAGGGTCTTCAAGTACTAAGCGGAATGCAGTTCCACCAAACTGCACATGACGATGCGATGATAATGTGTCACGTCAAGTAGGTACTACGGGGCCCACACAAGTGACTCTACTTGGATTGAAATGCACTCATGTTAAAGCTTGCTGGATCCAGTTTACGACGAGGTCGTGCACCCTCGTGACCACAGTCCTTCCATCCAGTAGTCCATGCATGCCGCCATCAGTCCCGGCGTGTTCCCGCACTGCGCGGACCTGGCTCCTCCTGAGTCCCCAACCGAACTGGTCCACTCACACGACCCGGAAAACGACATCGCCCCAAAGACAGGCCAACACTTACTACATATCGATAACCGCCGCTGCTGCCACCAGCGGACAGGCAACACTTGCGAAACCGAGTGGCGCCATTCAACATGAGAAGAAGACAACCGCAACCATGTCAACTAAACGATACCGTCTGGCCTCCAACAGAGGCCGGAAACATACAAACAGCACCAATGTGAGCCGCAGTACGGCTCATGGCATTTTACCATTTTCCCACTGCAACACTTTCAACAAAATGAGATCATTTAAATGACTAATTTTAACTGGGATTGCCGGTGGTCAAAATTCGATCATATGTGTTTATGAAGTATCGGAACTAATTTTTTAAAAATATAAGTGATTCGAATTTAGTCCCATGCAGATTCTTAGTTTTTACCTGGACATTATGCTGATTTTTAGATCTTACCTGAATGCTATCAGGCAAGGAGTAAGAACGGGCAGAGAGGAACCATGAGAGAATGAAAGACACAGATGAGGTAAATAATTAATTGCTTTATTCTACAGTTCAACGATAAAACACCTCAGTATCAACAATATTTTTAGTAAATATTCCTTCATCATTCCCTAAATGTTCTTACCTGCTATGATCACAAATATAAAATTTCAAACCATCCAAAGATCCAGTTCTACTTGTTGCAACATATAATGTAAAATAGTACCCAAATAAGTCATAAGTACATGTAGAATCGAAATACCCCTGCTTTGTGTGATTCGAGTTAGAACTTCGCAATCAATATTATAATTATATAAATATCTGAGACCTTCCCATTAAGTAGTTCCATTAAATAAACCTTCTTTTGTGTTTATATTTCTGATAAGAAGAACAATGCAGATAATTGTAATTGAAATTTGTGTGTTGGTGAAGTGGTGGTAAACCACTTACAGACAGAGAATTCAAAAACTGTACTGGATAGTAGGTATTCATTTCGTATTCATTATTATAAATTATTTTACCGTAGCTGTGATAAATTTTTGCTTCACCTGGCATAGCACTGAATATATGTTATTTATTATTATACAATAATCACTTTTGGTGCAAGAATAATTGAATTTAACAGGTATTGTGATAAAATGTTTTCCTCAATATTGGCACAAATATGATTAATGATACTGTTTTGACCACTGACTAATTGCTGTGGTATTTCAACAATACTGTCATCAAAATGTAGAAATTTTCTTGCTTGGCCATTACCAATCTGTTTAAAGAAACGTACATACTCTACATCATATGGCAAAGCCCCCATTTTGAGTTAAAGTAATATGATTAAATTTATGAAACTCATTCCAACTTAACAATGCAATTCTCAAGTAACGCTGCATATGAGCCATGTGAAACAACTTGTAAAATTTGTTGAAACACACTTTGCAAAACAACAGTTTTACCTCCAAAAATTTGTGTTTATGATATTCATCTGAACATAAATTTCTTAATAACATGTCTATTCTTTTCTTTACGTGAAGTGGACGCATGGTAATCAATGAACATGGATTAATGTACTGACCATTGTTACTGTTTGATATTATACTGGGCACTGAATTTTCCAAAATTAGAATGGGCGTTTTAAATACATAATGCAAGGTTGTTATCTCCAAGTAGAAGGGTTGATGCTATGCCACTGAAGTCTGTTGCAGTGAAATGAAAAGTCAGCGAATTTAATTTATGAACAACTGCAGTTTGTATGAATGTTTCAGCACAACCTGTATGAGCAGTTAAGCAAAACACATTTGAGCCACTATCATCCTTCTGAACTTTATGAATAACACTGCTGTTCACAGTTAGCTCTTTCATAAAGTTCATTAAACTGTAAGTCTTCATGGATTGGATCTAAAATACTTGCTTAAGGAAATTCTGGTATTAACATTGTATAATGAATTCTACTCTGCTTTTGTAAATGATGAAAGTCTATGTGAATGCAGCTTGCCGATAACTTGGTGTAATGTTTTGTCTGTACAGAAGTGTATCTGTCGCCTTTATCGCTCTTTCCCTCTCACACATAAATCGGTACAATAAAGTCAGGGCTTCGTGTTTTCTAGTTAGGCTGATCCGTGAAAAGACAGAGAAACAATTATGCTAATGGAGGATTCTCTCTCTCTCTCTCTCTCTCTCTCTCTCTGTCCTTTATCTGTGTACAGTTTAAATATATTATTTACGTGAAATCAGCCTAGTAGAATCTCTGGTGGAGCCCTTCGTCTTAATATTCAGCGGCTGGCTTGCTAGAAAAGATCTTTACATTGGTTATTATTATTAAGCGCTGCATTCAGTTGGGAAAATCGATCGTTTGAACAATTCGTTCAGTTTACGACAGATCTAAAATTTCAGATGTGGACGAAGCCTTTTTGGACGATTTTAAAAAACTCACAGATTGCAGGCTCTCTTCGTCACAGCTGAAACTTCCCAATTAATTACAGGGCCCAGACAATCATCAATGGTTCAGACAGAGAACTCATTCGTCATTCACTCTAGAATAAAATGGTCACAAACCTTATTTCTGAGGAAAATTGTATATTGAATCCATTTCCGTACATGTTCCGTTTTCTGTTGGTTCCAAGTCTCATGTAATTTTCTTTTACAGGTTTTTCTTTCTCTTTATCTATCACGCTAGCGGCACAAACTTTCCTAGCTCGCTTTAGCGCGAAGAAGAGTAAATAAATCTCCTTTAGCAATCCGACAATCTTCCAACCGATACTTCCGAAGCTGTTCCTCTCTCCCTCTATAATAACCATGGAGCATACATTTCTGTACCTCTGTTGTTCCAAAGAATAAACGTACTAGAAAAATACCTTGGCGTCGACGAGCTGTCGGCACATATATTACTAGAAAATCTGATCAGATACTTTTCAAACGTAAATACATGTGGATGATTTGGTTGACCATTATTAATTATTGCGTGGTAGAGGGTAATTTTCCGTGGGGAGATTACAATTGGAACAGGTAATCAAAACAATTGACATGTCAAATTATGTCCATTCAAAATATCAATTTGTAATAGTGCTCTCTTGTAAGAAATTTTTTCATTATATTCCCTTAAGAAACCTTTGCCAAAAATTATTCCAGATTCAAGCCACAATGCTAAAGCATCTGCTGGTGTGTTCAATGCACGAATTACACCAAATAATTCATGTATTTTCTTGCCAATTCAGTTCCTTTGCTTCATTTAAACGTTCACGCCATTCATTCTGATTTGAAGCAACACTGTTTTTGATGTGCTTCAGAAAATGTACTATAAACAACTCCATTGCAAGTTCTAACATCTTCAAATGATTTAGGATCACAAAAGTGGAATAATAGCAAACATAAATGAAAACATTCTACATTTCGTGGAGACACTACATTCATGTACATGATAATTTTAATGGTCTTCCAAGACTGAAACTTGTCACCATAAATAAATTATATTTTTTGCTATCAAGACTTACTAGATGTAGGTTGCTGTGTTTTCCAAATGTGTTAGCAAAAATTACATAATGTTTGTTGATAGCGCTTGCCCAATTAATGTTATAACTATATAATAATGTTATGCACATGAGTTAGTGTGCTGAGAAGAATGTGTGAATAAATAGCTGGTGTTTTCGCAGCCCGCTTTACTGTTGTTGACTTTTGTTGTTAGGGATGAAATTTGTGCTAGAGAACACGACTTTCTCTTGATGCGTGTAGGGAATTTCACTGCAATAATTTGTAGGAGGAAATATTTATGGAGTGCGTAAAATTAACCGCCGAAGCTATAACACTAATACCGGTATCACCTGTACTTCTCATTTTTAACTTCTGTGTCTGTTTACGTTTAATGTGACCTCTGTACCATTAATCTCTTTGATGGAACATCTATATAAACGTTTTATTCATTATTTATGTCACTATAGTTAATGTGTGTATGTAATTTCAAAAGTACTGTTCTGATAAAGTACTGAAATATTAAAACTGTACTTGTACTGAGTCAGCATAGGGAAAGTACGTTTGTAATGATTTAAAACATGGAGGAAGTGCCTGCGCAAAGGAACTGGCTTGACAGGAATAGAAAAAGTGAATTTTGCGGTCGAACTGCAGGGTTCCTTTGTGGCAAGAGTTGGTGGCTAGCATACATCTTGAGTGCTGAAAGAGGCAAGAAGAGCAGCAAGATTATTTAATGTAGGCTCGGATGTTGATGAATTTTGGCTTATTATTCGTGGCGTACATGGCTCGCTCTGAACTACGAAAATTCGACGCCAAGAAGAGAATTTCAGAAGCTTGTTACAGTGCAAGGGCCCCGACGACCTCGCCGCCATTTTACGATGTGTAGCCACAGGAGATCCCAAAAACCATGACCTTCGACTTAAATAATCACTAGACTACTACATAAATGCTTGGACCAGTTATGTGGTTTCTTATCCAATAATAAGTTTGTGTTCTTTAAACTTTGTGTTGAGCACCTGTATTTTGTCCTTAATCATGATTCCGAGTATCCTATTTTATGGAAATAAAAGTAAGTGCTTTCTTTAACAACGTTTAATATCATTTGTGGTGTAGCAGATTTCATAATTGTTCTAAGTACTAGACGTGCTTTTCATAGAATAATAGTCAAAGTTTCATCAAAGTAAAATTGCCAAGAAGAATTGTAATGAAGTCTTACTTAATTGTTCTTTCTATTGGAAGCAGTTGCTGGCTAGTTAACTTGACGGGTCAGGAATAGTTGCCCTACCGGTTTGTAATAATGCTTAAATTTTCCATGTTTGTAGATAAAACTGTTTTTCATATTGTGTTGTAACAAAATTAGTCAGCCTGGCTCTTAGTAACTGATAGATTAGCTTCTGGGGCCGCCCGTGCTAATTGTTGAAACGGCTTTGCTTTCCATTTTACAATAACTTTACTCCTGAAGTGCAACTACCAGCTTTATAACGTTTGCGTGCTCTAATAAGTAACTGGCTACAACTGTTCCGATTGTAATAGATCCAGGGACCACTGTTTCATTTGAGCTATATAATACAAAAAAGTGAATGCTCCTTGAGAAAATACATAGTAATCAAAACAGAGAATATGAACATCTGAAAACCAATGCAGAGTATTTCCCTATAACCAAACTGATAAAAGGAATAAATGTCAAGATCAACAGTGCTCCATCACCAGTAATCAATTGCATGTAGTTACCATTAGCTTTCCTACTTTAATGTACAGGAAGTAAGTGTTGCTGAGAGCCAGTTGTTCCATAAAATTTAACGTTCCTTCTATGTTGTTCATGCCGTATCATTGGTAAATTACTTCTAAACTTAGGTAAAGCCTCGTGCCCTATAAGGAAAAATTGAATTTCGCTATCAAATAAAGTAAATACCAATACTTAACTTTCTTCATGAACAGTGCTAGTACTTGGTACAACTTTGCCTAATTTGGCTAGCGACTGTTCTTTTTACGCAATTGCAATTTACTTTATTACTAATAGAAATAGAACCTTGGTTCGATTACCATTTGTTCTGTTACTGCTTCTTATCAGTAGAAATCTTTCAAGAAACGAATTCAGTCCGTTGCCTTATCAATTACACAGTCACGGTCATATCATATTCCTGTCATGTGAGTAACATTATCTGTGTATTGTTAATTTAATAAGAGCTGGTGATATTATAAACTGATCTAAATTATACTGTTCGACCGTTAGGAAACGCCATTGACAACTCACGGCAGATCCACTACTGTTGATCATATCAAAACTGACGAGAAAGGGGGTTTCTCAGATATGATTACTGTAACATAACAGTCCTTCGTTAATTAATTTAAGCTGCACCGGAACAACTACCGAGGTAGGTTTAATTAGTCCTGCAATTATGCCATGAATAAATTGTACGTCTCGCTGCACATCCAGTGCGATCGGAAGTGCACGCAACAAAGAGAAAGAATTCGAAAGTATCGCATTACTGGTGAAAATTGCAAAGTGAGCTCTCTGACAGAAGAAGGAAGTCATCCAGAAAATATGGTCGGATGTCAGCGTAAATTCGTACAGCCGTACACCATCGACGGCTATAAATTATTAGAGCTTCAGTTATCAGTGATAGGCAGAACGGCCGCCAGAGGGCATTAGTGTTGTTCGCATTTAGTATTGCTACCATGCCTGGTAGAAGTTATAAGCGGACTGAACAGCGTCAGATATTGTGCGATCACTATGAGGAACACACAGACGCAGCGCAGTCGTGTGAGTCAACGTTATCAGCACCTGACACGGATCGAAAGGGGCTTTATTGTGAGTCTCCATTTGGTCAGCTGGTCGAATCGTGCAATATCCAGGTTTGTGAGGCATTCGGAATTGACAGCGGACCGATGGTGAACGGCAAAGGAACGTGAGGGCAGGAATACAGGTTTTGAAGTTTCCCAGTCGACCGCGTCTGACCACCACGAGATATGGTCGCGTTGTTGTGCACTACGCACATCGTAACCCCTTCACACCTTCGCTTAACGTCCGAGAACGAGTAGTAGACTGCTTACAACAGTCTATGACATTCCGCGCCGTTGGCCGAAGATTAGCAGCAGCCGGAACAGCGAATTACCGTCCCATGCGTCGACTGTCGTTAACACTGCAAAACAAACAGGTGCGTTTGGTGTGGTCTCGTGACCGGGATGCATGGACTGCTGATGAATAGCGTCGCATTGTGTTCAACGGCGAGTCGTGGTTCTCCACTACCCCAGTTAACCATCGTCGATAAGTATAGCGGCAGTCTGGGGAGCGCCCCATTCATTCATTGTTCTTGAGAGGGACTGCGGGATCACTACTGCCGTCATCGAGTGGGAGCTATCAGGTATGACTTCTCGTCTCTGTTGGTTGTGATTGAGGGAAATGCACAAAGGTATGCACGTAAATTCAGCCTTCTCGTGTGTTATCCGTGATGTGACAGTACCATGGTGCCATTTTTCAACATGACAATGCTCGCCCACACACACACAGCGCGTGTTTCTGTGAACTGTGTTAGTGATGTTGAGATACTCCCGCGAGTGGAACCAGCCCGGACGTCAACTCCAGCCCAGTGTCACTATTCGGGGTATCAAGGACCAGTTACAACAGTTGTCGGCCACCTTGCTCCAGTAGAAGCTACGACAGGCTTTCCAGCCGAATCAGGCATGTGTCCAGGCCACAGGGGGTACAACGTCATTCCGATAAGTAGCCGTATATTGGCAAGTTCTTTGTATACACGCTGGAGAAAAACTGTGTCACGAAATTTTAACCCTGGATAGCTGATGCCAATAGGAACCAAAATTACTAATGTTGTGTAGGTCGACAACGCACCAGTTATAAACTACGGAAACTTCGCGCCGCGCGCTCCGATTGGCCGCGGCACTGCCCTGTTCATCTACATCTACATCTACATTTATACTCCGCAAGCCACCCAACGGTGTGTGGCGGAGGGCACTTTACGTGCCACTGTCATTACCTCCCTTTCCTGTTCCAGTCGCGTATGGTTCGCGGGAAGAACGACTGCCGGAAAGCCTTCGTGCGCGCTCGAATCTCTCTAATTTTAAATTCGTGATCTCCTCGGGAGGTATAAGTAGGGGGAAGCAATATATTCGATACCTCATCCAGAAACGCACCCTCTCGAAACCTGGACAGCAAGCTACACCGCGATGCAGAGCGCCCCTCTTGCAGAGTCTGCCACTTGAGTTTGCTAAACATCTCCGTAACGATATCACGCTTACCAAATAACCCCGTGACGAAACGCGCCGCTCTTCCTTGGATCTTCTCTATCTCCTCTGTCAATCCGACCTGGTACGGATCCCACACTGATGAGCAATACTCAAGTATAGGTCGAACGAGTGTTTTGTAAGCCACCTCCTTTGTTGATGAACTACATTTTCTAAGGGCTCTCCCAATGAATATCAACCTGGCACCCGCCTTACCAACAATTAATTTTATATGATCATTCCACTTCAAATCGTTCCGCACGCATACTCCCAGATGTTTTACAGAAGTAACTGCTACCAGTGTTTGTTCCGCTATCATATAATCATACAATAAAGGATCCTTCTTTCTTTGTATTCGCAATACATTACATTTGTCTATGTTAAGGGTCAGTTGCCACTCCCTGCACCAAGTGTCTATCCGCTGCAGATCTTTCTGCATTTCGCTGCAATTTTCTAATGCTGCAACTTCTCTGTATACTACAGCATCATCCGCGAAAAGCCGCATGGAACTTCCGACACTATCTACTAGGTCATTTATATATATTGTGAAACGCAATGGTCCCATAACACTCCCCTGTGGCACGCCAGAGGTTACTTTAACGTCTGTAGACGTCTCACCATTGAGAACAACATGCTGTGTTCTGTTTGCTAAAAACTCTTCAATCCAGCCACACAGCTGTTCTGATATTCCGTAGGCACTTACTTTGTTTATCAGGCAACAGTGCGGAACTGTATCGAACGCCTTCCGGAAGTCAAGGAAAATGGCATCTACCTGTATCTAATATTTTCTGGGTCCAATGAACAAATAAAGCGAATTGGCCCTCACACGATCTCTGTTTCCGGAATCCATGTTGATTCCTACAGAGTAGATTCTAGGTTTCCAGAAATGACATGATACGCGATCAAATAACATGTTTTAAAATTCTACAACAGATCGACGTCAGAGATATAGGCCTATAGTTTTGCGCATCTGCTCGACGACCGGATGCTATGGACAACGCATGACTGCGAATGCTTTGCCTGCCAGAGATCGCGACGAATTAAATGCGGCCGCGCACGCTCGGTGGTAGCGCGCCAGCCTTCCGCTCTGGGGGCGAATCCGCTGGGGTCCCGACACATCCATTGTAGTTTCATGATAAAGACGTATCGGGAACAAACCCGTCAACAGCTGTTAGTTCACGTACAGAAATTGTGTCGGCCCCCCTGAAATGGGCCTTTTTTTGTAGCTATGAAGTTGTTTACTTAAAGTAGGTGCTCGAACTGGCGACCCTCTGACGCGACACAAGCTTGGTAACGTCGAACGATGTTTTACCGAACTCTTTCAAAGATCAAAGATTCCTGGCATTGCCCTGATATGATTGGCGGCATGATTAATGCGATCCATTCTTCTTCGTTTCTAGGTGGTTCGCATCGCGATGGGTGATCTAGAACCTTGGAGAATCCCCACAGGAAAAAGTCCGGTGGCGTGAAGTCTGGTGATCGTGGTGGTGGGGGGTCATGTCCCTACGAGCACCTCTGCCAATTACCCGCCCGTCGAAGAGTTCATTTAAATATCCGCGCTCAGCACGACTGTTAAGTGCGGGCGCCCCATTATTCTGCAACCAGATGTATACCCGTATGTCCAGGGGAACATCTTCCAGCAGGTTGGGTAGAGTTTCTGGTGAAGGGAATTTGCTCCGGTAAGTCTAGGAGGTAGACGAACCGGCCCAGTCAGATGGTCACCCGCAATGCCCGCCCAAATGTTGAGAGAAAATCGTTCCTGGTGTCCGTGGACGTAAGCGACGTGAGGATTTCCCCTTGCCGAGTAATGAACGTTTCGAGCGTTTAAAGACCATCCAGATGGTAAATAACACAATGGCGGCGAAATCGAGATCTCGTGCAACGCGTCGGCGAAAGCACCGGCAAAACCCTAGCCTGTGTCATCGTCCGCCAGAGGATTTAGGTCTCGGACAGGGTGGAAACTAACTGGATGCCGGCCGTCATCCCTCAAAACTTCCCAGACTAACCGATACGTGACCCCCATTTCGTGTCCAACCGCTCGAGTACTTGTCGTAGGTGCTTCCTCGAAGGGCTCGAGGTCTCTTCAAATGCAGCGTCCCATCGTGTTCGAGGTCTTCCAGCATCACCTGATATCCCGCAAACGAGCCTGTTTCGTCAAGTCGCCGATGAGTTTGCTGTAAACGCACGCGGGTGTGGGTGGCGTCTTGCTGGGTGCAAGTCCTCATACAACCGTCGAGCTTCATCCGCATTACCGTCGGCTAGTCCATAAACGAAAACCATATCTCGTTGTCCATCAAACGTATACTGTGCCGCCATGCTAACTGCATGATTAAATAGCAGGTGACGTGTGTGTGTGCTCCGAAGCGAAGCTTACGTGTGAATGCCTCTGACGTGAGGAGCAAACAGCAAGACCTATTCGACACGTGTGCGTTTCACTTTGGGCAGTGACAGGGCGAGGGACGTTTGTACGTGTGAACCGACAACCATAGCATCGCCCGTCAATCGACGAACGGCAGCAGGGCAATCACACGGCCAATCGGAGTGCGTGGCACCAAGTTTCCGTAGTTTAAAAATTGTGCGTTGTCGACTTACACAGCACCAGTAATTTTGGTTCCTACTGGCATCAGTTATCCAGGGTTAAAATTTCATTCCACAATTTTTCTCCACCCTGTATTGGTCTCAGTTTTATAACGAATGATATCGTATACCCTCTCAACTCGTAAAGTTTACTTTCGTTTCCTCCTTCCTTTTCAGGCAATGTATTTTGGGTTGGTTGATTGTATCAGAAAAAAAAATTTACTGAAAACATCAGTTAATACTAATTAGTATAAAAGTTCAGATACTCCGCTCTGGTTTTTATTTAAAAAAGCTTGGTTATAACAGTTCAATGAATGACTAATATCTCAAAGTAAAAATCGAAAAACTGAAAATCATAGTTAGTAATAATAATTTAGTAAAAAGACTTCTCTATTAAAACAGTATTTGATCAAAGAAGCAACCGTTTGAAAAGTCGTGATGTTAACAACAGTAATAAATAAATTAATAATTAGTTAAAAAAATTGTTTAAATTAAATTTTTAATTAAATAAATCAAAAATTTAAATATTAAAATTAATAAATTATTAATAAAAGTACATCATTTATGTTAAGGTGAAATTTAATTAGTTGTGATCTACGCTGCCCCTGGTTCAATTTGCACCAGACAGAAGATACATTAGACATACACTATGTGATCAAAAGTATCCGGACACCCCCAAAAACATACGTTTTCATATTAGGTGCATTGTGCTGCCACCTACTGACATCGTGAGACAGCAGAATGGGGTGCTCCGAGAAACTCACGGGCTTCGAACACGGTCAGGTGATTTTGTGTCACTTGTGTCATACGTCTCTTCGCGAGATTTCCACACTCCTGAACATCCCTAGGTCCACTGTTTCCGATGTGATAGTGACCTCAAACCGTGAAGTGTCACGAACAGCACAAAAGCGTACAGGACGACATCGTCTGTGGACTGACAGAGACCGCCGACAGTTGAAGAGGGTCGTAATGTGTAATAATCTATACAGACCATCACACAAGAATTTCAAACTGCATCAGGATCCACTGCAAGTACTATGAGAGTTAGGGGGGAGGTGAGAAAACTTGGATTTAATTGTCGAGCAGCTCCTCATAAGCCATACATCACGCCGGTAAATGCAAAACGACGCTTCGCTTGGACGATTGAACATTGGAAAAACGTCGTGTGGAGTGACGAGTCACAGTACACAATGTGGCGATCCGATGGCAGGGTGTGGGTATGGCGAATGCCCGGTGATCATCATCTTCCAGCGTGTGTAGTGCCAACAGTAAAATTCGGATGCGGTGGTGTTATGGTGTGGTGGTGTTTTTGATGGAGGGGGCTTGCATCCCTTGTTGTTTTGCGTGGCACTATCACAGCACAGGCCTACACTGATGTTTTAAGCACCTTCTTGCTTCCCACTGTTAAAGAGCTGGAGACTGACGACCTCAGGTGTTAGTCCCTTAGTGCTCAGACCCATTTGAAGAGCCATTCGGGGATGGCGATTGCATCTTTCAACACGGTCGAACTCCTGTTCATAATGCATGGCCTGTGGCGGAGAGGTTACACGACATAACATTTAAAAAAATGGCTCTGAGCACTATGGGACTTAACTTCTGAGGTCATCAGTCCCCTAGAACTTAGAACTACTTAAACCTAACTAACCTAAGGACATCACACACATCCATGCCCGAGCAGGATTCGAACCTGCGACCGTAGCGGTCGCGCGATTCCAGACTGTTGCGCCTAGAACCGCTCGGCCACCCTGGCCGGCGACATAACATCCCTGTAATGGATTGGCCTGCACAGAGCCCTGACCTGAATCCTATAGAACACCTTTCGGATGTTTTGGAAAGCCGACTTCGTGCCAGGCCTCACCGACCGACATCGATACGTCTCATCATTCCTGCACTCTGTGAAAAATGGGCTGCCATTCCCCAAGAAAGTTCCAGCACCTGACTGAACGTATGCCTGCGAGACTGGAGGCTGTCATCAATGCTAAGGGCGGGCCAATAGCATATTGAATTCCAGAATTACCGATGGAGGGCGCCACGAACTTGTAAGTAATTTTCAGCCAGGTGCCCGGATACTGTTGATCACACAGTGTATGGAGGAGAAGCAGCATTCAAGAAGATTTAAGAAGCGGCCCAGACCAACCAGTGAGTACACATAATCAATGACTAAAAGGACAAGTGGACGCAATATGGCATATAAGTACGATTAAAGAAATGGGACCCAGCTATTTCACGAACAATTGTGCTCAAAATTACTGAACTTCAGACAAAGCTCACACTACACATTTAACAATATTTTTTCAATAACCAATTATTTCAAGCAAATAGCAATTATTTGGCAAATAAATGAACAACAGATTTAAAAGAAAAACGATACTGGTACCAATGACTTAGATCCTGCAAGTCTCAACTGGCTCATGCTTAAGAAAACCACTTCACCTCGTCCAGCACACATAAAAATGGCGAACATAGACCAGTTCAGTTGGAATGAGCTTGCTCGTGCGCTACACACATGTGGCAGACACTTGTTAAACACAAACACACGAAAAGACCAGTGCTGCAGAACCCAGTAACTCCGCTATTGGTACGTCTCATTGTAAGTGGGAACGCTTAACCAATGAGCATAATCACACCACAGGACGAAGCAAAATGCTCACCAAATAAATCCATATGCGTCCGGCGCTTCAAGTAGTCCATATATTCAGGGACCAAGCAGCAAATGCGAACAAAGGACATGTTGGAATCGAGCGTCTTCTTTCTCAGACGAGTGAGCTTAGCAATCCAAGATTCACTGACAGGACTGCGCAATACCAAGGAATTTTCGTCGATGCATAGCCCTACGGAACGATCACTTGTGGTGGCTCAGGAAGTTCCTTCTTCAGCACCCGCTAGAAGGAACGGACCAAGAGCTGGATGTTAAATCTCCGCGGCCGGTCGTGAGCGCATCCTCTCGCGAGTCGCCAGGGAGAAGATTGCTTAGTGACCTCACGCTATCGATGATGAATCGATAATGTGCACGGCTCAAATTTCGAAACAGATTCTCTGTCGTAAAGTTCATTATAGTTAAATGAACTTGTGATACTCTTGTGGGTACATCTTTTGATACTTTTAAAGGCTGAACAAATATTGAGAAAACAAAGCCAACAAATTAAATCCTCTGTTTAATAAATCAGTTGTGAATAATTGTAAAATGTACTGAACGCAATCAGCCTAGTTCTTGCACTTTCCGTCTGTGTGGTATCACAAGTGTTAAAAATACGTATAGTAATGTCTGAGAATTTTTTTTAATAATGTAAATAGCTTCTTCTGTGTCTGACGTGAAGTGACGTTTTCTTTGAGAAAATTTTCAACTACACAGTCTGTACTAAAATGTGAATTTTTTGTATTTTGCTGTTTATAAGGGATTAGGACGAAAAACTTGCAACACACTTATGCTCTACAATGTTTTAGTCCACTCTCAATGCTTAAATGAATGTGAAAGGACATCTTAGAGGGCGGCCAGTAACAATCCTAATGACCGCTATTTCTGTAACGAGCCAGAAAAAGTGTTATATTAGCTCTAACGTATCCTCAGCTTAAGATGAGGAGCCACCAATTCCATAGATGCATACTTCTCTCCAATGTGCTACTTACGAACAGCTGCAATGTAACATGTCACTAAAAATAACAGTTTTTCCAACTGCGCTTCGATTTCACCCGTCAAAATATGCTGATGTGGGCGATGAATTTCGTGAGCGGTTTCACTACGATTTTCCACCGATGGAGCAAATCTAGACAGGGAAAAGGAGTACGTGTCAAGTGATTATTGCTGGATGGTAAAAAACGACGCTCTTGCAACATACCGCGAGAGGCAGGCCAAAAAGGAAGGCTCAGAGGCAATCAATCAATTTAAGCGCCCTCTTAGTATTCTGTGATCGCAGAGACATGTAGAAAATCATTCAACGTTTAAAAAATTTGTGGAACTGTGTTTTGGCAGCTGTAGACTGATATATTGCAGAGTCGCACTACAGGGACGGAGCCTACCAGGTAGAATAAAATTAGGAAAAGTACATTTACCTAAATGTAAACTACATCGGAAAATATTGGAAAATATGTTTATTTTGGAAAAACAAGCTCAGTCCACAATTGCCAGGCTGAGAAATTTTGTCCTTGCCCTTCTTGTACACGTGAGAAGGTACGCAATCGGTCGAAACGATGTCAGTCGTATTTGTAACCGTATCATATTGAGTATGGAAAAGAGACACCGTTTTACGTGTCCAAGTCCGGTACTTCGTATTGTGTTGAGCATTAGAACTAATTCTACATGGGGCTTTCGGAAATATTATGAGAGCATCAGAAGCTAAAGCGACATCTTTTTTAAACATCTTATTTGTAGCTGTTAATTGTCTATCCTGTACATGTCTGTTCATATCTGCGTAACTATAACTGATGCACTAGTGTAGTTGAACTTATGTACTGTCTTCGAGCCATGCTCTATCTGTACGCACCTTCCCCCTTCCCCTTCCCTCTCGCCCACGGGAAACAACTGCCCTCTGATACCAAATTAACTGTTCCTTGATGCTTGATGCTGCAAGATATGGCATTTCAGGCTGTCCCATTTTTTATCAAGTTGTCCCATAAATATCCACGATTCGATTTAACATGTCGTCATGAGATGTCTGATCTGCCCATCGAATATTCAGCATTCTTCTATAGCAGCATATTTCACAAGATTTATTTTCTTTTTGTGTGCACTGTTTGCACTCACGCTAGCTCTCATATAAAGTATTGCTCCAGACAAATACTTTCAGAAAAGACTTTCTCTAACACTTAGGTTTATATTCAGAAGTAAACATTTCTCTTTTTCACAGAATCGTCTCCCGCTATTGCGTCACTGGCAGTCAGATCATAATTTGGACAGTATTTGGGTAGGAGGTGACTGCAGATTGTGTCTGCCGAGTCCGCCTTTGTCTAATAATCGCGATCAGCTGGCGAAACTCGCCTTCGGGCGCGAGGGAAAAAGTCGGGGTGGGGAGACAAAAGGTGGTTTACGAATGTGCGTCGCTTGTGGCGGTGACCAGGCGGTCCTTGCACGGTCGCCACTCGCGCGTGGAGATGCGGACTGCGGCGCGTGACGGCCGCTGGGTTGTCTCACCAACCACCTGCACAAGGCCAAGGACACGCGGCGAGGCGCTGCCGACCGGTTACTTACGTGCTGACTGCGTGTCGGGCTCCGCGATCCTAAATTTTATCACTCACAGGTCCTCCAAAACCATCTACATACAAGAGGTAGGCATAAAGTTTTGATTAAAATACACTACTGGCCATTACAATTGCTACACCACGAAGATGACGTGCTACATATGCGAAATTTAACCGACAGGAAGAAGATGCTGTGGTATGCAAATGATTGGCTTTTCAGAGTATTCACACAAGGTTGGCGCCGGTGGCGACATCTACAACGTGCTGACATGACGAAAATTTCCAACCGATTTCTCATACACAAACAGCAGTTGACCGGTGTTGACTGGTGAAACGTTGCTGTGATGCCTTGTGTGAGGAGGAGAACTGCGTACCATCACGTTTCCCACTTTGATTAAGGTCGGATTGTAGCCTATCGCGATTGCGGTTTATCGTATCGCGACAATTGTGCTCGCTTTGGTCGAGATCCAATGACTGTTAGCAGAATATGGAATCGGTGGGATCACGAGGGTAATACGGAACGCCGTGCTGGATCCCTACGGTCTCGTATCACTAGTAGTTGAGATGACAGGCATCTTATCGGCATGGCTGTAACGGATCGTGCAGCCACGTCTCGATCCCTGCAAGACAACAACCATCTGCACGAACAGTTCGACGACGTTTGCAGCAGCATGGACTATGAGATTGGAGACCATGGCTGCGGTTACCCTCGACGCTGCATCACAGACAGGAGCGCCAGCGATGGTGTACTTAACGACGTACCTGGGTGCGCGAATGGTAAAACGTCATTTTTTCGGATGAATCCAGGTTCTGTTTACAGCATCATGATGGTCGCATCCGTGTTTGGCGACATCGCGGTGAACGCACATTTGAAGCGTGTATTCGTCATCGCCATACTGGCGTATCACCCGGCGTGATGGTATGGGGTGCCATTGGTTACACGTCTATGTCACCTCTTGTTCGCATTGACGGCACTTTGAACCGTGGACGTTACATTTCAGATGTGTTACGACCCGTGGCTCTACCCTTCATTGGATCCCTGCGAAACCCTACATTTCAGCAGCATAATGCACGACCGCATGTTGTAGGTCCTGTACGGGTCTTTCTGGATACTGAAAATGTTCGACTGTTGCCCTGGCCAGCACAGTCTCCAGATCTCTCACCAATTGAAAAGTCTGGTCAATGGTGGCCGAGCAACTGGCTCGTCACAATACACCAGTCACTACTCTTGATGAACTGTGGTATCGTGTTGAAGCTGCATGGGCAGCTGTACCTGTGCACCCCATCCAAACCCTGTTTGACTCAATGCCCAGGCGTATCAAGGCCGTTGTTATGGCCAGAGGTGCTTGTTGTGGGTACTGATTTCTCAGGATCTATGCACCCATCTTGCGTGAAAATGTAATCACATGTCAGTTCCAGTGTAATATATTTGTCCAATGAATTCCAGTTTATCATCTGCATTTCTTCTTGGTGTAGCAATTTTAATGGCCAGTAGTGTAGTTACTATTTAATTTTTTGTTTATTTGTAGATTTTAATCTGCAGTTCTAGTACACATTGAATCTCCGTAGCACGCCGCTAAAGGAGTTTGTAAGCGTTTGGATAGTTAGCCCTATGTTGAGATCTGCTTAATCTCAGCCGCGCGGTCTAAGGCGCCTTGTCATGGTCCTCGCGTCTCCCCTCGTCCGAGGTTCGAGTCCGCCCTCGGGCATGGGTGTGCGCGTCGTCTTTACTGTAAGTTAGTTTAAGTTAGGTTCCGTAATGTGTACGCTTAGGGACCGATGACCTCTGCAGTTTGGTCAAATAACCCCTTACCACAAATTTCCAAAATTTCTGCAAAATCTCAAACATGAGGTTGGTTTGTTGGAAGACAGTTGTTTCAGCCAAATAATGCGGTGCATGGACATACATCCGGCAGACAACTGAGGACGTGTGATGCAAATGCTACTCTGAGATCAAGAGGTTGGGGCAGGAAGTGACATCATCAGCAGGAGGCGATCGTCTATACAGGGTGTTACAAAAAGGTACGGCCAAACTTTCAGGAAACATTCCTCACGCACAAATAAACAAAAGATGTTATGTGGACATGTGTCCGGAAACGCTTAATTTCCATGTTAGAGCTCACTTTAGTTTCGTCAGTATGTACTGTACTTCCTCGATTCACCGCCAGTTGGCCCAAATGAAGGAAGGTAATGTTGACTCCGGTGCTTGTGTTGACATCCGACTCATTGCTCTACAGTACTAGCATCAAGCACATCAGTACGTAGCATCAACAGGTTAGTGTTCATCACGAACGTGGTTTTGCAGTCAGTGCAATGTTTACAAATGCGGAGTTGGCAGATGCCCATTTGATGTATGGATTAGCACGGGGTAATAGCCGTGGCGCGGTACGTTTGTATCGAGACAGATTTCCATAACGAAGGTGTCCTGACAGGAAGCAATTGATCGGCGTCTTAGGGAGCACGGAACATTCCAGCCTATGACTCGCGACTGAGGAAGACCTAGAACGACGAGGACACCTGCAATGGACGAGGCAATTCTTCGTGCAGTTGACGATAACCCTAATGTCAGCGTCAGAGAAGTTGCTGCTGTACAAGGTAAAGTTGACCACGTCACTGTATGGAGAGCGCTACGGGAGAACCAGTTGTTTCCGTACTATGTACAGCGTGTGCAGGCACTATCAGCAGCTGATTGGCCTCCACGGATACACTTCTGCGAATGGTTCATCCGACAATGTGTCAATCCTCATTTCATTGCAAATGTTCTCTTTATGGATGAGGCTTCATTCCGACGTGATCAAATTGTAAATTTTCGCAATCAACATGTGTGGGCTGACGAGAATCCGCACGCAATTGTGCAATCACGTCATCAACACAGATTTTCTGTGAACGTTTGGGCAGGCATCGTTGGTGATGTCTTGATTGGGCCCCATGAAAATCGCATTTCTGAAGATTTCAAAAACGTGCAATGAACATTTACAATTATCTTTATGCACTGTAAATGTTCATTGTACGTTTTTGACATCTTCGGAAATGCCATTTTCGACTTTGTTATGATGATCTGAAAATGAATCTCGGCCCGAAACTAGTCATCGAATGAATAAATAGTATAAATATGCAACTTGGACTGGTTTTTCGTTCTACTGACTAAACTTTTATTCCCTATAGTTCCAGACGTTGCAGTTTCAGTGTCCTACAGCAAAAATATTGAACTCTGGTGTTATAAAACATTCATTCGTTAGGGTAGTGGTGGCCTACGGGACAGCACAGGAACTGTGCTACAGAGACTGTACATTAGAGCTGATGCGACGAGACGTGGGGCACGCAGTGTGCACATCACGGTGACTGGCGACGCCCACACGTTAGCGCAGACTGCTGGCTACTTGTCGCAGAGACACGCTCCGAGGAAAACAACCACTTCGTCTCGCCTGGCGACTTCAGCCGGCGGTGAGCGTGTTCAGCCAGCCGCGGAAAATACTCTGCCGCACAGTGGCTGCCCCCAAGGCGAACTGCTCCGTCTCCCGCTGCGAGCTTCGCCGAAACCAGCGCCTCCCAGCCACTCCCCCAGTCCCGAGATTTTATGCGCGCAATTACGTAATACGCTATAGGAACAGACTGGTAACGTATTCTGAGCAGGTGGCCGAAACGTCTCGGAAGTACATGCATGTGGTGATTTAGGGAGGCGTTCCTCCGCTGCTGAAGCCAGTGCAGTGCAGTTATTCATGCAGTCCTGGTGGAAATGCGCTGCTGCCCATTAAAATTGCTACACCAAGAAGAAATGGAGATGATAAACGGGTATTCATTCGACAAATATATTATACTAGAACCGACATGTGATTACATTTTCACGCAATTTGGGTGTATACACTCCTGGAAATTGAAATAAGAACACCGTGAATTCATTGTCCCAGGAAGGGGAAACTTTATTGACACATTCCTGGGGTCAGATACATCACATGATCACACTGACAGAACCACAGGCACATAGACACAGGCAACAGAGCATGCACAATGTTGGCACTAGTACAGTGTATATCCACCTTTCGCAGCAATGCAGGCTGCTATTCTCCCATGGAGACGATCGTAGAGATGCTGGATGTAGTCCTGTGGAACGGCTTGCCATGCCATTTCCACCTGGCGCCTCAGTTGGACCAGCGTTCGTGCTGGACGTGCAGACCGCGTGAGACGACGCTTCATCCAGTCCCAAACATGCTCAATGGGGGACAGATCCGGAGATCTTGCTGGCCAGGGTAGTTGACTTACACCTTCTAGAGCACGTTGGGTGGCACGGGATACATGCGGACGTGCATTGTCCTGTTGGAACAGCAAGTTCCCTTTGCCGGTCTAGGAATGGTAGAACGATGGGTTCGATGACGGTTTGGATGTACCGTGCACTATTCAGTGTCCCCTCGACGATCACCAGTGGTGTACGGCCAGCGTAGGAGATCGCTCCCCACACCATGATGCCGGGTGTTGGCCCTGTGTGCCTCGGTCGTATGCTGTCCTGATTGTGGCGCTCACCTGCACGGCGCCAAACACGCATACGACCATCATTGGCACCAAGGCAGAAGCGACTCTCATCGCTGAAGACGACACGTCTCCATTCGTCCCTCCATTCACGCCTGTCGCGACACCACTGGAGGCGAGCTGCACGATGTTGGGGCGTGAGCGGAAGACGGCCTAACGGTGTGCGGGACCGTAGCCCAGCTTCATGGAGACGGTTGCGAATGGTCCTCGCCGATACCCCAGGAGCAACAGTGTCCCTAATTTGCTGGGAAGTGGCGGTGTGGTCCCCTACGGCACTGCGTAGGATCCTACGGTCTTGGCGTGCATCCGTGCGTCGCTGCGGTCCGGTCCCAGGTCGACGGGCACGTGCACCTTCCGCCGACCACTGGCGACAACATCGATGTACTGTGGAGACCTCACGCCCCACGTGTTGAGCAATTCGGCGGTACGTCCACCCGGCCTCCCGCATGCCCACTATACGCCCTCGCTCAAAGTCCGTCAACTGCACATACGGTTCACGTCCACGCTGTCGCGGCATGCTACCAGTTTAAAGACTGCGATGGAGCTCCGTATGCCACGGCAAACTGGCTGACACTGACGGCGGCGGTGCACAAATGCTGCGCCGCTAGCGCCATTCGACGGCCAACACCGCGGTTCCTGGTGTGTCCGCTGTGCCGTGCGTGTGATCATTGCTTGTACAGCCCTCTCGCAGTGTCCGGAGCAAGTATGGTGGGTCTGACACACCGGTGTCAATGTGTTCTTTTTTCCATCTCCAGGAGTGTAGATCCTGAGAAATCAGCACCCAGAACAACCACCTCTGGCCGCAATAACGGCCTTCATACGCCTCGGCATTGAGTCAAACAGAGCTTGGATGGCGTGTACAGGTACAGCTACCCATGCAGCTTCAACACGATACCATAGTTCATCAAGAGTAGTGACTGGCGTATTGTGACGAGCCAGTTGCTCGGCCACCATTGACCAGACGTTTTCTATTGGTGAGAGATCTGGATAATGTGCTGGCCAGGGATGCAGTCGAACATTTTCTGTATCCAGAAAGGCCCGTACAGGACCTGCAACATGCGGTCTTGCATTATCCTGTTGAAATGTAGGGTTTCGCAGGGATCGAATGGAGGGTAGAGCCATAGGTCGTAACACATCTGAAATGTAACGTCCACGGTTCAAAGTGCCGTCAATGCGAACAAGAGGTCACCGAGACGTTTAACCAATGACACCCCATACCATCACGCCGGCTGATACGACAGTATGGCGATGACGAATACACGCTTCCAATGTGCGTTCACCGCGATGTCGCCAAACACGGATGCGACCATCATAATGCTGTAAACAGAACCTGAATTCATCCGAAAAAATGACGTTTTGCCATTCATGCACCCAGGTTCGTCGTCGAGTACACCATCGCAGGCGCTCCTGTCTGTGATGCAGCGTCAAAGGTAACCGCAGCCACGGTCTCCGAGCTGATAGTCCATGCTGCTGCAAACGTCGTCGAACTGTGCGTGCAGATGGTTGTTGTCTTGCAAACGTCCCAGTCTGTTGACTCTGGGATCGAGACGAGGCTGCACGATCCGTTACAGTCATGCTGTAAGAAGCCTGTCATCTCGACTGCTAGTGATACGAGGCCGTTGGGATCCAGCACGGCGTTCCGTACTTCCCTCCTGAACCCATCGATTCCATATTCTGTTAGCAGTCATTGGATCTCGACCAACGCGAGCAGCAGTGTCGCGATACGATAAACCGCAATCACGATAGGCTACAATCCGACCTTTATCAAAGTCGGAAACATGATGGTATGCATTTCTCCTCCTTACACGAGGCATCACAACAACGTTTCACCAGGAACGCCGGTCAACTGCTGTTTTTGTATGAGAAATCGGTTGGAAACTTTCCTTATGTCAGCACGTTGAAGGTGTCGCCACCGGCGCCAATCTTGTGTGAATGCTCTGGAAAGCTGATCATTTGCATATCACAGCACCTCCTTCCTGTCGGTTAAATTTCGCGTCTGCAGCACGTGATCTTCGTGGTGTAGCGGTTTTAATGACCAGTAGTGTATGTTCCTAATACCCTAAATTAAAATCAGCGTCGATTTGACTCACATTAGACCATTGGTGATTCCGTATGGCTCTATGGACTTGACGTGACGTCCTTTCGTCAATCTTTTATGGTCGCCCAGTGCGGCCATTTACACGTGTGGAAAACATGGTCGCTGCGATACTGAAGCAGGCAGCTTTCAAGGGACCCGTGCCTAGATGGCCTGGCCTTCAGCGTCCTTTTTTTTTTTTTTTCATTGAGTTGCCAGCTAGTAGACGAGGCATAAGCTATTGTGGTAGCGTAGTTTCCAGGCAGCGCTTGGCACAACAGAACGAGTGCAGAACGGTAAAGCGAGAGTCGTCGAGTCGAGTCCTCCTGAGGAAACCTTTTATCTAACTTTAGATTTCTTTCACTGCAGTTAAACCGAAACAGTGCTCAGTATACTACTTTTGTTAATATTTTCATAATAAGCATGAAAAGGAAAGCCAAGGAAAATTATGGATTGCAAATAAATTTCCAAGAAAGAATTGTACACACATTAAAAAAAAATTGCATCAACTCGGTTCCGAGAGTTCCGGAACCGGTACACAAAATTGGAATAGAGATTAGCGTAAACGTCATTTCCGTCCTCTTTATTGGTCACGAAAAACACACATTGCATGTTGTACCACCATACACAGGTACCACCTTCAGAGGTGGTGGTACCGAATGTTGTACACACCGGTACCTCTAATACACAGCAGCACATCCCCTTGCATTGATGCATGCGTGTATTCGTCGTGGAATATTATCCACAAGTTCATCAAGGCATTCTTGGTCCAGTTGTGCCACTCCTTAACGGCGATTCGGCGTAGTTCCTTCAGTGGTTGGTGGGTCACGTCGTCCATAAACAGCCCTTTTCAATCCATCCCAGGCACGTTCATGTTTGGAGAACATGCTGGCCACTCTAGTCCAGCGATGTCGTTATCCTGCAGTAAGTCATTCATAAGAAGTGCACCATGGAATCGTCGTCCATGAAGACGAATGCATCGCCAATATGCTGCCGGTATGTCTGCACTATCGGTCGGAGGGTGGCACTCACGTATCGTACAGCCGTTACGGCGCCTTCCTTGACCGCCAGCGGCCCCAAATAATGCCACCCGGAAACAGCAGGGAACCTCCACCTTGCTGCACTCGCTGGACAGTGTGTCTGAGGTGTTCAGGCTGACAGGATTGCCTCCAAACACATCTCCGACGATTGTCTGGTTGAAGACATATGCGACACTCATCGGTGAAGAGAACGTGATGTGAATCCTGAGCGGTCCATTCGGCATGTTGTTGAGCCCATCTGTACCGCGCTGCATGGTGTCGTGGTTGCATAGATGGACCTCGCCATAGACGTCGGGAGTGAAGTTGCGCATCATGCAGCCTATTGCGCACAGTTTGAGTTGTAACACGACGTCCTGTGGCTGCACAAAAAACATTATTCAACATGGTGGCGTTGCTGTCAGGGTTCCTCCAAGCCATAAACCGTAGGTAGCGGTCATCCACTGCAGTAGTAGCCGTTGGCACCCTTGTCCGAACAACATCGCTTTGGTTCACTCCGAGACGCCTGGACACTTCCCTTGTTGAGAGCCCTTCCTGGCACAAAGTAACAATGCGGACGCGACCGAATCGCAGTATTGACCGTCTAGGCATGGTTGAAGTACAGACAACACGAGCCATGTACCTCCTTCCTGGTAGAATGACTGGAACTGATCGGCTGTCGGACCTCCTCCGTCTAATAGGCGCTGCTCATGAATAGTTGTTTACATATTTGGGCCGGTTTAGTAACATCAGAGGGACTGTGTCTGTGATAGAATATCCACAGTCAGCGTCTGTCTTCAGGAGTTCTGGGAACCGGGGTGATGCAAAATTTTTTTTTTATGTGTGTATTTACAGCGTCCACGAGGACTCTGCAAATAATTTTTCAAGAACACACTGTAAGACATCAATCTGAACAGCCTTTTTAACTTCTCGTATAATAAAATATTTCTATTCGTAGCTTCTCTTTCTAGGTCGCCAGCAACAATGGACATCGAGGGGCAAAAGTAATTCTCGTGAAACGACAGAACGTGAACAAAGTAACGCACTTGTATACAGCACTGCCTTTTGTGGAACATTATTGCCAAAGTCTACGTATGATTCTTTCGGGGTGAGGGTTCAAAAAAAACCCTGCATTAGTAGGCGGCAAAATATAGCAGTGTCGTCATTACTTCATAAAAATGTGGGAAACTTACAATAACCTTACACAAAAATTGATGTGATGAAGCCCTAGATGGAGGAGAACAAATTTCTGCTGTTAACTGGCACGTGGAAGGACAAACAAATCCACAGCTATACGGCGAGGTTTTTCATTATGAAGAAGGGTTGCGCCGGCAATATTAAAGTGATTCGCCCCAAACTCACTCTGCTAGTGTAACTTTGCGATGTCTACTTTTATGATACAGTAAAGAATTAGCCAAAAAGCTTTCTAATTACTCTTATGTCATAGAGAAAGAAACAAAAATCACATCCCGAGAAGTCTACATCAAGAGAGAGTCCACTGTACATCATTAGCTATCCTCGCCAAAGGGTGGTGTGAGAGAGAACCTTTTATGAATTTAAACCAAGTTTGTTCTTCTTTAGTAACTTTTAAACAGACATGTAATTGTAAAAATGCCGCGTTTATAACGTGTGCAAGAAGCCGACAAAATTATTGTTTTTCCCATTTTACCATTAATATCATCCCAGCAAGTGAAATAACTGTAAAATAATAAAGTTGTTTAATTATATATACGGTGTTTCCAAGCACGCTTCACAATCCGTTCCTGGAAATTTACCCACTCTCACATATTTTCCTGTGAATTTCCTTTTCATTCCTTGCGAAACGCCGTTTCTTTTGTATGTGAAAGAACGATGTGAACTCTGTCCACTGCTGGCGGAGACCTACCACACGGTAGCTTCCCTGCGAGGTATCTCGCGGATGGACAAGGTAACAAATGCTAATCTCTGCCAGCCAACATGTAGTGAAACAGGGCATCCCCGAGAATCTGATGATTACTGTGTTATTGAATACTGTTTGTGCATTGGCTAACACACCTAAATCATTTACTGTGGCCATAACACATCACTTTGTAGCTGAGATGACTCGTCACCAATATTTGCGAAGATGAAACTTATAGCTGCTAAATGATGTAAGTTGATCTGGTAAAAAATGTAATTTACTACCGTTAATCCAAGAGAAATGATAACTGAAAACACACTTGACATTGGATTGATTTTTTTTAAAAAAATGATAACAATCGGTCGCCACTGAAGGTGATTGATGTAACATGAAGTTCCAGATGAATTTACAAAAAGGGGACGGAGAGAATCGTATAAAAACAAAATGGAAAACAGAGTAACTACCAAACGAAAACAGAGGAAAAATCACAAAATCAGAATCAAACAGAACTAAGTCAGAATCTACAGATTGAAATGGTATTTAATATGCTTAAAGGAAGGTCGATTTTTCTCGAGACGCCATGTGGCTGTGGTAGAACACTCACCTGCCACGTAGAAGTCTTAGGTTACATACCAGGCTGATGCAAATTTTTAAGCAGAGATGCCTGTCCTTCTAGCTATTCCGTGCAGCGGTGAAGATTGAAAGATGGAAAAAAATCAGTAGCGCTCGTGACTCGTAATCGCTAGTTCGAGTCTCGTTTCGGCTTTTTGTTGTTGTTTTTTTTTGTTTGTTTTTGTTCAGTTGTAATATCTTGGTCATTTAAGTATAAAATTCATCAAATATATGCTAACTAATACGTGTCCACTTGCTGTGTTTACGAAAACAGCACGTCTTTTTTTATTTCTAATTACATATCGCACAAAACAATCCAGTTTTCATTACAAATATGCATTCTTAGTTACTGATATTTTATAAAAGATCGTTTAAGTTAAAAAAAATGCGCATTAAATTCTTTTTCATCCTTATGTATTTTACGCTTCATGTAAATGTTCATGGAACATGCACATTCGTTTAAAATTTTGGCAGGGCTGGGAATCTAACCTGTGCCGCACTCAGAACAGGCGAGCATTCTGCGATACAACCACTCGATCTGTCGAGAATTTTTCGGAGTTGCATCACACTGCTTTTGCTGAATAGTATTTGAGTTCACGTAGCATAAATACAAGAGAAATTGTCTAGGTGCGGGCAGGAGTCGCGCTCCGAGGGTTCCGTACAAGGGATAATTATGTATCACGCTTAAGAAGTCGGTCATTTTTTACCACTGTTCCATACTATATTAGTGAGACGTGCAGATACTTGACTTGCGCTTATAGCTTAACGCAGTTTGGACTGAGAAGGGGAAATGCGTCGACCGGAATAGGATCCGTGCAACAGTTAACGACCGTTACGTTTGCTATGTCGGCCATCATTAGTGTGGTATTAGGCGGTTTCTCTCACTTGTCTAGGGAGGTGATACCAATTCTCTGATTCAAAAACGCACCGTAGAAAAGGTTCAGATGCAAAGAACAAAGTCCATACGATTTACATGCGGATGATTCCTTAAACCAGACGGGATATAACTGAAAAAACTGACCACTTTTTGAGGGAATATTTTATGGGGTTATGTTTTACGGAGGCCAAAGACTTTCTAGGAAATACGATGCAAGACCCAGGCTTTAACTGGATCAAAGTCTGTGCCCCTATTAATAACTTTTTTCTCACAAACATGTCTACAGAATGTGCATTTTCAACTTCTCGCGGCGTAATGAATAATCCCTTAAATTTCGGTCATGCAGCCGCGCAAATAAAATTTCCTCCACTGATATTTCGGCCGCGTATCGTCCGGCCATCCTCAGAGTGCGTCACAAGACTGATGACAAGATGTTTCTTTTTTTTTTTTCTTCACTGTTATTTTTCACCTCATACAAAGGTAGGCTGGCAGTGGATAAATCTACTCCGCTCTTCAGCCACAAGCATGACAATAAAAGGGACAATGAAAACAGAACGGGTAACAGATTGGTGGTTAAAAAACAGTAGATATAAAAATGAAAAACACGAAGCCGTTGACACTCGACGAAAAAACACGAAAAACTGTGCACAAACACTGATGACTTAGACGGTACAAGTGAACGAAGTAGCGCGGCGGCGAAAAACACTAAATCACAAACACGACGGCACACACACGAGAAACTGATGGCGATGATCTCTGGCGCGCGAATGTCCACTTAACGTGTACGAGTTCGGGGACCTGCCAAGAGGGGAAGAAGGTGATGGGGGAGGGAGAGGGGAGAGCAGAGATGCCAAGAGCAAAGGAGATGGGAGGAGGAATGGGGGTAGGGGAAGCCCAGGGGAGGAGGGGGGAAAAGGGAGGAGGGAGGGAAGGGGGAGAGAAGGGAGAGAGGGTGCCCATGGGAACAAACACAGATAGAGGGAGGGGAGTATCAAAGTTGGTAGGAGGGGTAGATGGAGGGGAGGAGGGCATCATCTGGGAGGGGGAGCTGGCGGAAGCCACCTTGGGAGAGGGTGTGGAGAGTGGAGGGATGATGAGCAGGTGGGACGTGGAAGTACAGGCGCGGCAGCGGACAGGGGCGGGAGAGGATGGGAGAGACAAGCGGGTGAGGAGGATCGAGTTTATGGGAGGTGTAGAGGATCCGTATCCGTTCGAGGAAAAGGAGGAGGTGGGGGAATGGAATGAGGTCGTATAGGATCCGCGTGGCAGACGGATCAATAGGTGAGGCGAAGAGCATGGCGTGCAAGGATCCGAAGGGATTTGTAAAAGGTAGGAGGAGCTGAGATCCAGGCAGTGTGGGTGTAGCAGAGGATAGGGCGGATGAGGGATTTATAGGCGTGGAGGATGGTGAGGGGGTCCAGACCCCATGTACGGCCAGAAAGGAGCTTGAGGAGACAGAGTCGGGAGCGTGCCTTGGCTCGGATTGTCCGGAGGTGGGAGATCCAGGAGAGACGACGGTCAAGGGTGAAGCCAAGGTACTTAAGGGTGGGGGTGAGGGTGATAGGGCGGCCATAGACGGTGACATAGAAATCGAGGAGGCGGAAGGAAGGGGTGGTTTTGCCTACAATGATCGCCTGGGTTTTGGAAGGATTGACCTTAAGCAACCACTGTTTGTACGAAGTGATGAATCGGTCAAGATGGGACTGGAGAAGATGTTGGGAGCGCTGCAGGGTGGGGGCGAGGGCAAGGAAGGCGGTGTCATCGGCAAACTGGAGAAGGTGGACGGGGGGTGACGGCGGCGGCATGTCCGCCGTATATAAAAGGTACAGAAGGGGGGAGAGGACGGAGCCTTGGGGCACACCGGCGGAGGGGAAGAAGGTGTAGGAATCCGTGTTGTGGATGGTGACATAGGAAGGACGGTGGGAAAGAAAGAACCCGATCAGACGGACGTAGTTAATAGTAAGGGCGAAGGTTTGGAGCTTGAAGAGGAGACCGCAATGCCACACACGGTCATAGGCGCGTTCGAGGTCAAGGGAGAGGAAGATAGCGGAGCGACGGGAATTAAGACGACAAGATGCCAAGCGCGGCCTTATATGTTGCACCGCAGCGATACTGCGCATGCGGGTCACAGATGCTGGTCGGCGGCTCTGTGAAGGACGATTTACACCTTCGTAAAGCATGTGTGTATCGGATTCCTTGAAGATATTGTGAAAAGTCGTAGGTCAAACAACACGCACCGTTCAGGAGAGGTGTGTGGAGCATCGAAGATACACACGGTTATCACAGCCTGACAAGTCAGCTGTGGCCGAACATTGCATTGATACAGGGCATTCCATGAATTACAGTGATGTGAAGATTTTAAAATCAACCTCTTCTTTTTGGGAATCTGTTTTTAAGGAAGCTATAGAGATTAGAGTAGCTAATAATTTTATAAATAGAGAAAATGGTTTTAATTTGGACAAATCACGGAATCCGGCTCTTGGGGTAATTAAACTGCAGAGAAGTGCCGGAGGATACGCGGCCGAAATATCAATAGAGGAAATTTTATTTGCGCGGCTGCATGCCCGAAATTTAATGGATGTCTACAGAACCCTTAGTAATGGATACTAATGTTATAAATGCGAAAGTAACTCTGCTGGTACGCTTTTATGACTAAACCACTGAACCGATATTGATGGAGTTAGCTGTGGTGCCAGCTTAGAAGCCGGGAAAGAACATATGCTACTTTAGGAAGTTTCTAGTAAAATATATTTATTGATTCGAAGAATGTAACGCGAAACATGGAACAATAACTACTTTTTGAAAAAGCTATATACTCCTTGACTCTTGAACTTAATCACATTCGCGAAAATGTTTTCGTTGTTTGATATGTCCTACATAATGCGATTCAACGTAATGATTACAAAGCTCATACAATGCTCAACGTTTTTAATCCATATTTCCAAACTAATATCAGTCACAGGCCCGTCCCATACTGCCTGCTGAGCATCATGCGTCTCTTATAGCTGCTGAGACGCTTGAATACTCACGACGACGGCGCCATTTAAAGCTGCACGTCAGACAGAGACACCATCCCTTTACGTTCTCGTGGGAGGCCTTTAGTGAGGTTGCTTTTGATTGTGATATGCGAGCGCAGCCGCGGGTTACAGGCAGACACGTGAAGGCATGTTATTGCATGTACAACAGCTTTTTCGTATTCACCATCACTCTTCATAACAAAACAACTGATATGCGAGCGCAGCTACGGGTAACAGCTACTTTAGTATAAATGCAGAAAACTTTGACCAGCCACTTTTTAGAAATAGTTATTTATTCCATAAACCGCTGTTCGAACCTTTTCAGGCTCAACTTCAGATGGCGCTCAGATGGTTACAGGACTATTTCAAAGCTTAACGTAACCTCCAGTGCACCATCTGAAAATGAGCCTTAAGCTGTCCGAAAACCGCTTTATGGAATATACAGGGTGTCCCAAAAAGAATGACCCGATTTTAAATAGAATTATTTATTAGAAAGAAGGCCTGCCGGCCGCGGTGGTCATGCGGTTCTAGGCGCTCAGTCCGGAACCGCGCGACTGCTACGGTCGCAGGTTCGAATCCTGCCTCGGGCATGGATGTGTGTGATGTCCTTAGGTTAGTTATGTTTAAGTAGTTCTAAGTTCTAGGGGACTGATGACCACAGATGTTAAGTCCCATAGTGCTCAGAGCCATATGAACCATTTGAAGAAGGGCTTAACAAGAACAAATTGCATACTAAATTACTGTGACGAGACAGAAGTTTATAAAAATCCATCATAAATGTTCAATATTTCCTTCACTGGCTGCACGGACGACATCTAGCCTATAGCCGAATTCATCCCAAACTGGGCGTAAAGTGTCTTCTGTGACTGAAGCTGCAGCAGCTGATATTCTGGTTTTTAGTTCATCAGTGTCATGAGGTAAGGGAGGAACGTAAACACATTGTTTAACATATCCCCCACAGGAAGAAATCACATGGTGTCAAGTCATGGGATCTAGCAGGTCAAGAGTGCAAAGCCTGGTCTCGCGGTCCCGTACGCCCTATCCAACATTGAGGCACGTTGGCATTGAGGAAACTGCACACGTTGCTGTGCCAGTGCGGTAGAGCTGATAGATGAAATTGTCAAGAGTCAAGTTGTGGGAATAACCAGTTCCGTAGCATTATAAGATATGATTGCCCTGTTACGGTTTGTTCCTCAAAAAGTAGGGTCCATAAACCTTGCTCTGTGAAACAGCACAAAAAATATTCACTTTTGGTGAATCACGTTCGTGTTCAATTGTTTCACGAGGATTTTCGAGCCCCTATATACGCATATTATGACGGTGAACCTTACCGCTAATATGGAAAGTTGCCTCATCGCTGAATATCAACCGTGACATAAAAGTGTCATCTTACATGTCCTCTAGAATAGCATTGCTAAAGTCCACTCGCTTCACTTTGTCAGCATCTCGAAGAGCTTGTACCAGTTGTAATCGGTATGGTTTGAGGGCTAAACGACGCCGTAGCACACGTCACACCGTCATGCGCGGTAACGCAAGTTCTCGGCTAGCACGACGCGAAGACTGGCGGGGGCTCCGCTCAAATGCTCGTCGCATTTGTTCCACTGTTCAGGAACGCGTGGCCGGCCAAGACTTTTGCCTTTACAGAGGTACCCTTTTTCTTCAAACTGTTTATAGCACCGCCAGATTTCTTTGGTAATAGTAATGGTAATGGTAACTCGGTACTAAAATCTGTTTTAGAAACAGGATCTGAAATAGCAGCACACTCTAGCAAGTATTCGAACAGAAGTTTGTTACGAGCAACACAGATGGAATCTCAAAATAGTTTTGGTTCTCACAGTCACTCACTGTCTGTATCCAATAAAGAAAGCTAATAGTCATTATAAGAAATCAGTTATAAGTGAAGGAACACCAATAATACAGCCATGAGGAGTTTTGATAATTAACTAATGGAAGACACTGACATAGTATAGATCTTGAAATGATTATTCAGCTAGTATTGTTACTGTACGTTTTCTTTGGTAGCATTTGCTTCTTTGTCCTAAGTGGCTCATGAAACATGGAGTCACCGAATCCGTTATAGCCTGAACAATTGTTCTCAGTTAATCTTTAAAGAAGACAAAAGCTATTAAAATGATTTCTGCACTTCACCAGTACTTTTACTGTTACAGTAATTGTAATCTGGCTCGAGGTTTAGCAAGGGGACTCAGAAGCCGTTCTATCATTTGACTAAGATCAGGACCAAATACTTCTGTCAAGACACAGTGCGGAAACACTTTTAAACACACATACTTGTATATGAGCACTTTTCCTGCACGTAAAGCAGATGTTCATTAAGTTGGCCCTTAAACTGCAATGGCCAGTAACATTCATTATGATCACTGTGTTATTAAGTTATTTTTAATACTGAATAGCGATTTTAGAAGTAACGTAATTAGTTCTTTTCTTTGCAAAACTTTAGCTCTTCACTTATGAAAATTTACGCGGAATAGTTCAGAAATAAAAGTAACTGAACACATAAGGAATTTACTACTCCACATAAGTTAATGAGCACGACTGAAGTAATAAATACTTTGCAAATCACTAAAACAGGACACTCGGATATGTTGTATCACTGTCTAGCTAATGACTAAGGGTTGATTCAAGATTCTCAATATAAACTTGAAGTGAATCTGATTATCATTCGATAATGAAGCAGATAACTTATTTCTGTGAGTAAATACAATTCAAAAGTATTACTTGAGATGGTGATGATAGCGGCGGTGGTTATCTGCTATGGGTAAAGTAAAGGCGGCAAATATATTCACGGCTCTTGTATAGAGGTTCTGAAAATCATCTTCTTGGCTCCGAATTTTTGTAATTCGGAGCCAACCAAAAAATGCCACTTCCACGTCCGAGGCATTATTACCCGGTCTGGCAGCTCTCCTTGCCTTCTTCAACAGACAAGCCGCGAAGAATTTGCATGCCAGCCACCGACTGACTGTGCCACAAACACTTCTTGCGATTCTACCGCCATATCCACATTTTCTATTTCTGCCATGCAGGTTTTCTTAGCGGAGGGGCATCCCTCCAGGTTTTACATAATTACAAACCTACGTGCCCTAGATATAAACCAGTTCTCAGGTACTATTTTAATGTAACAGCATTTAAACAGAACATTGATTTGAAAATTTCATACACAAAGTAATTATAATGATACAAATTGACAGGATATATGAATACACATTTACATAGATGCTTAACCAAATAACATGATGATACGGATGTCACATTAAGCATAAGAAGACAAATTACACTACTGGCCAATACAATTGCTACACCACGAAGATGACGTGCTACGGACGCGAAATTTAACCGTCAGGAAGAAGATGCTGTGATACGAAAATGATTAGCTTTTCAGAGCATTCACACAAGGTTGGCGCCGGTGGCGACACCTATAACGTGCTGACATGAGGAAAGTTTCCAACCGATTTCTCGTACACAAACAACAGTTGACCGGCGTTGCCTGGTGAAACGTTGTTGTGATGCCTCGTGTAAGGAGGAGAAATGCGTACCATCACGTTTCCGACTTTGATAAAGGTCGGATTGTAGCCTATCGCGATTGCGGTTTATCGTATCGCGACATTTCTGCTAGCGTTGGTCGAGATCCAATGACTGTTAGCAGAATATGGAATCGCTGGGTTCAGAAACGCCGTGCTGGATCCCAACGGCCTCGTATCACTAGCAGTCGAGATGAAAGGCATCTTATCCGCATGGCTGTAACGGATCGTGTAGCCACGTCTCGATCCCTGAGTCAACAGATGGGGACGTTTGCAAGACAATAACCATTTGCGCGAACACTTCGACGACATTTGCATCAGCATGGACTATCAGCTCGGAGACCACGGCTGCGGTTACCCTTGACGCTGCATCACAGACAGGAGCGCCTGCGATGGTGTACTCAACGACGAACCTGGGTGGACGAATGGCAAAACGTCATTTTTTCGGATGTATCCAGGTTCTGTTTACAGCATCATGATGGTCGCATCCGTGTTTGGCGACATCGCGGTGAACGCATATTGGAAGTGTGTATTCGTCATCGCCATACTGGCGTATCACCCGGCGTAATAGTATGGGGTGCCATTGGTTACACGCCTCGGTCGTCTCTTGTTCGCATTGACGGCACTTTGAACTGTGGACGTTGCATTTCAAATGTGTTACGACCCATGGCTCTACCCTTCATTATATCCCTGCGAAAGCCTACATTTGAGCAGGAAAATGCACGACCGCATGTTGCAGATCCTGTATGGCCCATTCTGGATACAGAAAATGTTCCACTGCTGCCCTGGCCAGTACATTCTCCAGATCTCTCACCAATTAGTGGTGGCCGAGCAACTGGCTCGTCACAATACGCCAGTCACTACTCTTGATGATCTGTGGTATCGTGTTGAAGCTGCATGGGCAGCTGTTCTTGTACACGCCATCCAAGCTCTGTGTGACTCAATGCCCAGGCGTATCAAGGCCGTTATTACGGCCAGGGGTGGTTGTTCTGCGTACTGATTTCTCAGGATCTATGCACCCAAGTTGCGTGAAAATGTAATCACATGTCAGTTCTAGTATAATATATTTGTCCAATGAATACCCGTTTATCATCTGCATTTCTTCTTGGTGTAGCAACTTTAATGGGCGGTAGTGTATATGATACAGGTACAGTCGATACTGGACAAAAGTGTTACACCTTGATGCCAGTAAAAGTGACACGAGGTGTGGATGAGTCGAGTGGGAGGTTGCTGAAGAGGAGTTAAGTTACGGGAAGGCTCTGCTGCTCATAGCATTGCGCGACTCGTAACGGTACCTACGGAAGGCAGCCTGTGCTCGGTAAACACTCACCGGCGTCCATCGCCGCTGCAGAAACAGTGCGTACGGCCAGTAAAAGCTAGCATCGGCGCTTTACGAGGGCTGCGATAGCAGCTGGCAAGACTCTCGTACAACTTTACTGTCGCTGCGCTCTGTTGTGTCTGACGGTATCCACCTGTTCCCCGCTGGCCTCTTCGACCTACGTGAAAGGTAGCTAAGTAACTTACCAGAAACCCGTGATGCTCCCATTGGCCATTGAATCTTACTCCCCTCAATACGACTCCAATGAGTCTACCACTGCGCCATCTCGGTCGATAATTGTATCAAGTGGGTGCACAATTACGTATTGCAACTCCGATAGCTTTGTTGTTGTTCTAGTCTTCAGTCCTGAGACTGGTTTGATGCAGCTCTCCATGCTACTCTATCCTGTGCAAGCTTCTTCATCTCCCAGTACCTACTGCAACCTACATCCTTCTGAATCTGCTTAGTGCATTCGTCTCTTGGTGTCCTTCTACGATTTTTACCCTCCACGCTGCCCTCCAATACTAAATTGGTGATCCCTTGATGCCTCAGAACGTGTCCTACCAACCGATCCCCTCTTCTAGTCAAGTTGTGCCACGAACTCCACTTCTCCCCAATTCTGTTCAATACCTCCTCATTAGTTATGTGATCTACCCATCTAATCTTGAGCATTCTTCTGTAACACCACATTTCGAAAGCTTCTATTCTCTTCTTGTCCAAACTATTTGTCGTCCATGTTTCACTTCCATACATGACTACAGTCCATACAAATACTTTCAGAAACGACTTCCTGACACTTAAATGTATACTCGATGTTAACAAATTTCTCTTCTTCAGAAACGCTTTCCTTGCCATTGCCATCTTGTATCCTCCTTTCAAGACACTGTCCATTCCGTTCAACTGCTCTTGCAAGTCCTTTGCTGTCTCTGACAGAATTACAATGTCATCGGCGAACCTCAACGTTTTTATTTCTTCTCCATGGATTTTAATACCTATTCCGAATTTTTCTTTTGTTTCCTTTACTGCTTGCTCGATATACAGATTGAATAACATCGGGGAGAGGCTACAACTACGTCTCCCCAACCACTGCTTCCCTTTCGTGCTCCTCGACTCTTATAACTGCCATCTGGTTTCTGTACAAATTGTAAATAGCCTTTCGCTCCCTGTATTTTACCCCTGCCACCTTCAGAATTTGAAAGAGAGTATTCCAGTCAACATTGTCAAAAGCTTTCTCTAATCTATAAGCGCTAGAAACGTAGGTTTGCCTTTCCTTAATCTTTCGTCTAAGATAAGTCGTAGGGTCAGTATTGCCTCACGTGTTCCAACATTTCTAAGGAATCGAAACTGATCTTCCCCGAGGTCGGCTTCTACCAGTTTTTCCATTCGTCCGTAAAGAATTCGCGTTAGTATTTTGCGGCTGTGACTTATTAAACTGATAGTTCCGTAATTTTCACTTCTAAAGGTGGAAAAAATTATTTGTATCCCTTGTCTGAAATCCAAGTGGATGACATCGGATGTTCACTGAGGCTTTTTGCAGATGATGCTGTGGTGTATCGAGAGGTTGTAACAATGGAAAATTGTACTGAAATGCAGGAGGATCTGCAGCGAATTAACGCATGGTGCAGGGAATGGCAATTGAATCTCAATGTAGACAAGTGTAATGTGCTGCGAATACATAGAAAGATAGATCCCTTATCATTTAGCTTTAATATAGCAGGTCAGCAACTGGAAGCAGTTAATTCCATAAATTATCTGAGAGTACGCATTAGGAGTGATTTAAAATGGAATGATCATGTAAAGTTGATCGTCAGTAAAGCAGATGCCAGACTGAGATTCATTGGAAGAATCGTAAGGAAATGCAATCCGAAAACAAAGGAAGTTGGTTACAGTACGCTTGTTCGCCCACTGCTTGAATACTGCTCAGCATTGTGGGATCCGTACCAGATAGGGTTGATAGAAGATCCAACGGAGAGCAGCGCGCTACGTTACAGGATCATTTAGTAATCGCGAAAGCGTTGCGGAGATGATAGATAAACTCCAGTAGAAGACTCTGCAGGAGAGACGCTCAATAGCTAGGTACGGGCTTTTGTTAAAGTTTCGAGAACATACCTTCACCGAAGAGTCAAGCAGTATATTGCTCCCGCCTACGTATATCTCGCGAAGAGACCATGAGGATAAAATCAGAGAAATTAGAGCCCACACAGAAGCATACCGACAATCCTTCTTTCCACGAACAATACGAGACTGGAATAGAAGGGAGAACCGATAGAGGTACTCAGGGTACCCTCCGCCAAACACCGTCAGGTGGCTTGCGGAGTATGGATGTAGATGTAGATGTAGCGATACGAGGCCGTTGGCATCCAGCACGGCGTTCCGTATTACCCTCCTGAACCCACCGATTCCATATTCAGCTAACAGTCATTCGATCTCGACCAACGCGAGCAGCAATGTTGCGATACGATAAACCGCAATCGCTATAGGCTACAATCCGACCTTTATCAAAGTCGGAAACGTGATGGTATGCATTTCTCCTCCTTACACGAGGAATCACAACAACGTTTCACCAGGCACCGCCGGTCAACTGTTGTTTGTGTATGAGAAATCGGTTGGAAATTTATCTCATGTCAACACGTTGTAGGTGTCGCCACCGGCGCCAACCTTGTGTGAATACTCTGAAAAGCTAATCATTTGCATATCACAGCATCTTCTTCCTGTCGGTTAAATTTCGCATCTATAGCACGTCATCTTCGTGGTGTAGCAATTTTAATGGCCAATAGTGTACATTGAAGCAGCATATAGACATTAGAAAGCTATCAGCACGGGAGAAGAGTGCCGCTAAATGTACATTTACGGACGAGTTTGTTTGTAATGATTCAGATAAAGCCAGTTTATAGAACTCCGTAGCGCCATGACAGAGATGTAATGCTCATCTAAGAAACATTTACATGAAATTACGAGCACGCTATAAATATCTTCGAAGTCAGTTGTCATCAAAGAAACGATGGATGGACGATGAAGAAAGCAATTAATATACTCTCGCGTCTCTTTAAATTAATCGAGTACTGGGCAAAATCTTTTCTCCCAGTCAGATCAGAAGTTTGTTTCAGGGGTCAGAAGCGGGTTCGACGGGTAATCTTTCCGATTACTTTGCGCACCGTTTTGCAGAAAAGTTACAGTTTTCTAAGGGAGGAATTCGGATTGCCTTTACCTGCAGTGCCAACCTTGCTTTGTTGAATAAACTGCAGTTTCAGTTGCCGCCCAGGTATGTATGTGTCTCCTACCTCTGTTCCTCAAGGCTTAGCCACTTGTGCCTGTTCCCTCTCAACTTTTCACTGCCACCTCATTCTGGATCTTCCTACGTCCCTACTCTCTCTTGGCCAGACGTGGGATTCTCTCTGCACTCATTCTTCGTAGGTGATGTTCCCGTAATATTTTATTTTGTTCAATCTTTTCATTAATATTATAGATGTCTAGTTCATTCTTAATATCTTCGTTTCATTTACAGTTATCCTGGTAACACCTCTCACTTTCGTAAGAAATCTCATTTCTGCTGCTTATCAAGATTTTTAGACATCCAGGACTCACTTCCATATAGCAATACGGGTGTAACCATGGTTGTATAAAATTTTAATTTTGTTTCTTTCCATATTTTGTTCTAAAATGTTTAATTCATCATTCCACATATTGATTGATATTTGTTACTCTTATTTTCTATGTCCTTGTCCATGTCATATGTTACATCGATTCTTAACAAAATAAAGTTGGAGACCTGCTCAAGTGGAGTGTCATTTATTACTAGTTTTGAGCATGGGGGGGGGGGTGTATTTTCCGTGATGAGCTATGATTTTAGTTTTCTTTGTTGGTATTCTATGGGTGTATTCTCTTTTCCCTAATTGATGTAACTCTTGTTTCTAGCCTAGCCTCACGTTCATCCAAAATGGTAACATCATCTCCGCACATGTTGTTGTTGTTGTTATGGTCTTCAGTCCTGAGACTGGTTTGATGCTGCTCTCCATGCTACTCCATCCCGTGCAAGCTTCTTCATCTCCCAGTACCTACTGCAACCTATATCCTTCTGAATCTGCTTACTGTATTCATCTCTTGGTCTCCATCTACAATTTTTAGCCTCCACGCTGCCCTCCAATACTAAACTGGTCATCCATTGTTGCCTCATGACATGTCCTACCAACCGATCCCTTCTTCTAGTCAAGTTGTGCCACAAACTCCTCTTCTCCCCAATTCTGTTCAATACCTCCTCATTAGTTATGCGATCTACCCATCGCATCTTCAGGATTTTTCTCTAGCACCACATTTCGAAAGCTTCCATTCTCTTCTTGTCCAAACTATTTATCGTCCATGTTTCACTTCCATACATGGCTACACTCCATACAAATACTTTCAGAAACGACTTCCTGACACTTAAATCAATACTCGATGTTAACACATTTCTCTTCTTCAGAAACGCTTTCCTTGCCATTGCCAGTCTACATTTTATATCCTCTCTACTTCGACCATCATCAGTTATTTTGCTCCCCAAATAGCAAAACTCCTTTACTACTTTAAGTGTCTCATTTCCCGCAGCATCACCCGATCTAATTCGCTACATTCCATTATATTCCATTATCCTCGTATTTCTTTGGTTGATATTCATCTTACATCCTCCTTTCAAGACACTGTCCATTCCGTTCAATTGCTCTTCCAAGTCCTTTGCTGTCTCTGACAGAATTACAATGTCATCGGCGAACCTCAAAGTTTTTATTTCTTCTCCATGGATTTTAATACCTACTCCGAATTTTTCTTTTGTTTCCTTTACTGCTTGCTCAATATACAGATTGAATAACGTCAGGGAGAGGCTACAACCCTGTCTCACTCCCTTTCCAATCACTGCTTCCCTTTCAATCTTTCTTCTAAAATAAGACGTAGTGTCAGTATTGGCTCACGTGTTCTAATATTTCTACGGAATCCAAACTCATCTTCCCCGAGATCGGCTTCTACCAGTTTTTCCATACGTCTGTAAAGAATTCGCGTAAGTATTTTGCAGCCGTGACTTATTAAACTGATAGTTCGGTAATTTTCACAGTTGTCAACACCTGCTTTCTTTGGGATTGGAGTTATTATATTCTTCTTTAAGTCTGAGGGTATTTCGCCTGTCTCGTACATCTTGCTCACCAGATGGTAGAGTTTCGTCAGGACTGGCTCTCCCAAGGCTGTCAGTACTTCTAATGGAATGTGTTCTACTCCCGGGGCCTTGTTTCGACTCAGGTCTTTCAGTGCTCTGTCAAACTCTTCACCCATTATCATATCTCCCATTTCATCTTCATCTACCTCCTCTACCATTTCCATAATATTGTCCTCAAGTACATCGACCTTGTATAGACCCTCTACATACTCCTTCCCCTTTCTGCTCTCTCTTCATTGCTTAGGATTATGTTTCCATCGGAGCTCTTGATATTCATACAAGTGGTTCTCTTTTCTCCAAAGGTCCCTTTAATTTTCCTGTAGGCACTATCTATCTTACCCCTAATGAGATAAGCCTCTACATCCTTACATGTGTCCTCTAGCCGTCCCTGCTTAGCCATTTTGCACTTCTTGTCGATCTCATTTTTGAGACGTTTGTATTCCTTTTTGCCTGCATCATTTACTGCAATTTTATATTTTCTCCTTTCATCTATTAAATTCAATATCTCTTCTGTTACCCAAGGATTTCTACTAGCCCTCGTCTTTTTACCTACTTAATCCTCTGCTGCCTTCACTACTTCATCTCACAAAGCTACCCATTCTTCTTCTACTGTATTTCTTTCCCCCATTCCTGTCAATTGTTCCCTTATGCTCTCCCTGAAACTCTGTTCAACCTCTGGTTTAGTCAGTTTATCCAGATCCCATCTCCTTAAATTCCCACTTTTCTGCAGTTTCTTCAATTTTAATCTACAGTTCGTAACCAATAGATTGTGGTCAAAGTCCACATCTGCCCCTGGAAATGTCTTGCAATTTAAAACCTGATCCTAAATCTCTGTCTTACCATTATGTAATCTATCTCATACTTCCTAATATCTCCAGACTTCTTCCATGTATACAAAGTTCTTTCATGATTGTTGAACCAAGTGCTAGCTATGATTAAGTTATGCTCTGTGCAAAATTCTAACAGGTGGCTTCATCTTTTATTTCTTACCCCCAATCCATATTCACCTACTACGTTTCCTTCTCTCCCTTTTCCTACTATCGAATTCCACTCGCCTAAGACTATTAAATTTTCGTCTCCCTATCTGAATAATTTCTTTTATCTCATCATACATTTCATCAATCTCTTCGTCAGCTGCGGAGCTAGTTGGCATATAAACTTGTACTACTGTGGTAGGCGTGGGCTTCGTGTCTATCTTGGCCGCAATAATGCGTTCAATATGCTGTTTGTAGTAGTTACCCACTCTCCTATTTTTTTATTCATTATTAAACCTACTCCTTCATTACCCCTATTTGATTTTGTATTTATAACTATGTATTCACCTGACCAAAAGTCTTGTTCCTCCTGCCACTGAACTTCACTAACTCCCACTATATCTAAATTTAAGCTATCCATTTCCCTTTTCAAATTTTCTAACCTACCTGCCCGATTAAAGGATCTGTCATTCCACGCTCCGCTCCGTAGAACGCCAGTTTTATTTCTCCTGATAACGTCGTCTTCTTGAGTAGTCCCCGCCCGGAGATCCGAATGGGGGACTATTTTACCTCTGGAATATTTTACCCAAGAAGACGCCATCATCATTTAATCATACAGTCAAGCTGTATGCCCTCGGGGAAAATTAAGGCTGTAGTTTCCCCTTGCTTTCAGCCGTTCGCAGTACCAGCACAGCAAGGCCGTTTTGGTTAGTGTTACAAGGCCAGATCAGTGAATCATCCACGCTGTTGCCCCTGCAACTACTGAAAAGGCTGCTGCCCCTCTTCAGGAACCGCACGTTTGTCTGGCCTCTCAACAGATACCTCTCCATTGTGGTTGCACCTACGTTACAGCTATCTGTATTGCTGAGGCTCGCAAGCCTCCCCACCAACGGCAAGGTCCATGGTTCATAGGGGGAGGGGAGGGGGTGTCCCCGCACGTAAGGATGTTAGTATATTTATTTCTATTAATCTATATACTCAAATTTACTTCCCGTCTCCAGTTTTTAAGAGGTTATTTATGTATACATCAAATGAGCTTGGTGACAGGCTACAGCCTTGTTAAAGACCATTATTAGTAGTGATGTCTTTAGTTTTATAATCATAAACTTTTATTATTATTATTATTATTATTATTATTATTATTATTGTGTCCACGTATAAGCTTTTTATAGCGTCAATGAGATGTCTATTATATCCAGCTTTAATCATTTCTGTTCACACTGCCAAAAGCTTTTTCGAACTCAATAAAAGCTACATGTGTATCTAAATTGAATATTTATGTTTTATTTAGATTAGCTAATTCAAATGCTTTCTTCAACAGGCCACTTCTATAATTTCATGAGTGAAAACGATAGTGTCGATGTATTAGTTGAAGTTTGTCAGAGCCAGCTTCAAAACTGCATACTCGTTTCGACCATTTACACTGACAGAAAACTGCAAAAAAACCTATATTTGCCCTTTTTTTGCATTTTTCGACTCAATAGTGTTTCTTAAAAGTTAGAAACTGTAGCAGTAATATTCTCACAATAGCCGAATAGCAATTATTTACATTTCAGTATATCAGTAGAGACTAAAACATATCACAAATACACTACATAAATGCGTGACACATATCTTATAGCGCTTTGTCCGAGGTAGACGCTTTTCCTTTCTGACGTCACAGTATCAGCCAATAGCAGCACAGAACGCTTACTGGGCATACGTTTTATTATTATTATTACTGCGGTTCTACAGATCTTGGGTGTAACTATCTCCATTTCTCAGTATGAGCTCTAATGTCTCTAATTTTCTCGCCGTGGGTATTTTGCGAGGCGTTTGTGGGAGGAAATAATAAGTTTCCCGACTCTTCCTGCCACGTACGCTTTTGTAATGTTAGCAGTAAATCTCTGTATGATACACAACGCGTCACTCGTAGCTCCAAGCACTGCAGTTTGATGGTCCTCCCCATAAAGTCGGGTTTCCAAAGGCACGAATTACTTACACGTGCCTGCCCTCAGCACAACTCACTTAAGTTAAATGTGGAAACACCCTACTTCGACAACGTAATGTCTGCTTGCGACTAAGTTATGAACGTTAAAAAGTGTTTAACGTTTTTGCTCAAAGTCTATTCCTCCAACATCGCCTACGAGCTTCTCCAACTGCCGCTAGTTGGAACAAAAACTATTCTGTGCCCGTTCGTCGTCCTTTTAACATGTGCCAGAGAGTGCTAATATAATAATTTTTCTTGTACAGCTGTACCATGACTTAATTTCCAAGGTTTTGTATGACTTTTTCTATGGAGAATATTTTAGGAAAGCTAAACTGAGATGCACTTAATAAGTAGTGTTCAGAAAAATGGCACGGTAATCTATCGTACACTATTCTCTTAAAAACTTTTAAAAACACTGGGAGGAGTGAAGTTAGCCTGTAATTAGAGGTGGCTTACTTATCTCCAGTTTTATATACGAGTGTCACTACAGAATTCTTAAGTCTTTGAGGAAATATGTCCTGTGCCATTGACTGATCACCAAATTCAGAGTCGGATTACCTGTTTATTTGAAGTTTACTACTTTTCAGCATAATATGAATACATTTCTTCTTTCAGCTCTTTTCCAGGAGAAGCTTTTCATGATATTAACATCATTTCTAAAATATATCCTTATGTTATATGCTACAGGCGCTTAGTTATTAAACCTGTTCTAGTACTTGCAAGTTTTTTACCCAGTTGTCTCTATCATTCATGGATGTAATCACATATACTCTACTTGTTTGATAACCTTGCCACAGCAGACTCATGACGAAATCAGTCAAAAGCAAATATTTTCATGCACCTGTAATTGACTATTGATCCCAATGCAATGCATTGCTAGCACAAAAAAATTATTACTAGTCCCAACATACTACCGGTAGACATCTAAATAATGCTACCAGTTTAAGATATAATTCTAGTCCTAAATATAATGCATATTTTTCTGATGTATTAACTCCATTACGTCTATGTATTATTGGACTAAACACCTTGGGTACTAGTTCCAATGTCTTATATTTTAAATATGTCTTATGTCACTTGCATGATATCAAATATAGTCACTAGTAGCTCGTTGCTACACGCTATAACTCCTGTTTTGAATTATGACTTCTGAATAATGCATAATAAATGTTTTGTAACTGGCCAACGAGTGACAATAATTTCTGTAATGAGATGACTTATGAATAATTTTGTGTAATACTCCATAAATGCTATGCCAATAATTAATGTAATGAGATGACTTATGAATAATGTTTTGTAATACTCCATAAATGATATGCCAATAATTTCTGTAATGAGATGACTTATGAATAATGTTTTGTAATACTCCATAAATGATATGCCAATAATTTCTGTAATGAGATGACTTATGAATAATGTTTTGTAATACTCTATACATGCTATGCCAATAATTTCTGTAATGAGATGACTTATGAATAATGTTTTGTAATACTCCATAAATGATATGCCAATAATTTCTGTAATGAGATGACTTATGAATAATGTTTTGTAATACTCCATAAATGCTATGCCAATAATTACTGCAATGAGATGACTTCTGAATAATGTTTTGTAATAATACATACATGTTTTGTAACTAGCCAACGAGTGCCAATAATTACTGCAATGAGATGACTTCTGAATAATGTTTTGTCATACTCCATACATACTTTGTAAATGGCCAATGACTGCCAATATTTATTCAAATCGGATGATACACTAATGTAGTTCTGAATGATGACTAGCGTAAGACTTAATGTATCCTTCACGTTATCACTTAATTACCACCAATTACTGCGATATCCATATGTCCTGTCCATCCTCATGATCATGGAGCACTCTATTTGGTTTTTGCACAAATTCTACATTGATGTAAGAGTATGGAGTCTACAAGAATGTGGTGTTGACATCAAGCTGTCCACCACCTTGAACGACAGAGCTGTTATTATGGACCTACTGTTTGGTGTACTTAATGTACTACCAAAATAATAACATACAATATTAATACAACATTTCAGTGTCTTCGCTACACTGATAAATACTTCAGGGAAGAGAACTTCAGATTGTCTCACTTGGTGTTGTGCTTCTGTAGAAAGATATGGACTTTTAGTGCAGCTATGTGCAATCTACTGTGCTACAACCATATTGCTATCCTTCCCATTCCTTTCCTAGTTCTTGTAAAAATGCTAAAGACTTATACATTGCGTGTGCACATTATTTCATTCCCCAATATGTTTAGTTCTTGCAAAAATGCTAAAGACTTTTACAGTGCGTGTGCACTTCATTTCATTTGTTAATATGATCAGTTCTCCTAAACATGCTAAAGACTTATACAGTGCGTATGCACTTTATTTCATCTCTTAATGTGTTCAGTTCATGTAAAGAGGCTAAAGACTTTTACAGTGCGTGTGCACTTTATTTCATTTCTTAATATGTTTAATTCTCGTAAAAATATTAAAAACTTATAAAGTGCGTGTGCACTTCATTTCATTTGTTAACATGATCAGTTCTCCTAAACATGCTAAAGACTTTTACAGTGTGTGTGCACTTTATTTCGTTTCTTGATGTGTTCAGTTCTTGTAAAAATGCTAAAAACTTATAAAGTGCGTGTGCACTCTATTTCATTTCTTAATATGTTCTGTATTTATATTATTTATCAGTAATGTTATATATATATATATATATATATATATATATATATATATATATATATATACTATGTTACTGTAGACTCAGTAAACTACATAGGTTATAGAAAAATTTGTTTCTCATGGCAAGTCCAACTGACCCACCATCGCTGCCAAATTTTTACCCCCCAGTGGAGGGCTATGTAAGAGGTCCATGACTAAGGAATTTATTGCTAGCGCACTCGAGCAGATGTAACTTCGATGGATTGCTCACGCTCTGCCTGCGATATGTAAGCTACAATAGAATCGCAGACCAGAGAGCACAGTCGGCAGCAGCAGTAGTAGTAGTAGCTCGCAGTCGGGCGGTTGAGTCAGTTCGCTCGTAGAGAGCAGTTGTCTAGTTGTATAGCTCACAGAGAGCACTCGTGTCCTGTACGGAATTACCCGGGCCGGTCGTGGAGAGCGATGGCGGTGCCTGAGCGATGTAGTATGAGGTAAAGGCAAATTATTAACATTTATTGCCGTGCGCATATGTAATTTGCAACAACTCATTTTGTACTATTGTTATATCAAAGTCACATGTAAATAATTTTAAATAATTTTTCAATAATAATCTTTCTTATAAAGATAACTTTTGACAGTCATTCATCTGAATTTAAAGTTTTTACTAATTTCTCCTATCCATAGTCATGCCACTTATCGTAAATAAAATCAATGGTTGTTCATACATAACAAAATCTAGTGGCCAGAACTGCACTGGGCTGTGCCAGAAAAATTTCTTATAGGAGCAGATATATACGACTAAATTGAGGTCATTCAGAATGACTTTTCAGGGCCATGACGCAGCATTGCTGACGTCCAGATTTACCAGTTTAGGTTCACAGTCACTTAATTATTGAAAGATTATATATGAGTTACAATTTTTTGAGAGGTTAGTCACATTTTTATTGCGAGGTTACGGTAAATAAACTGTTGGGAGCTAACAACACGTCCGTTTAACGCCTGTTAAAGTGCATAAGTAAAATACTCTCGATGCTGCTGAACGACAAGTACAAATGTTAACCAGGGTAGGGGGCCAAAGTCAAATGACGAATCGAATGCGTGTGTTAAGTTGTGTAAAATTACAAGTTTCTATTCACAACTAAATACAATTCACTGGTGGTATCTTCCAAACAGCTTGTGACGTCCCCTTTTCGCCGCGTGCTGGTGTTGTCGACGCCGTGGAGCTGTTACTGCTACAGCTCGGTCTGTGGAGTCGAGACGCGATGCGGGATGATAGATGTCTCCGTCGGTTAACGAGAGACAAGATCAGAAAAAGCTCTTAAGAAATCGTTCCTCGCGTAATGATTAAAGTTTGATTGCGAGTCCGCACAGTTTCCTTATTAATGCGGACTGCGCACTCTGATTGTCTCTTATGATTTGAAGTTGAATTATTATGTGCCCGGTTAACACTTTAGTGCAGTAATTGATTAATCTTCCCTCATGTGCATCTTCCACATCACCAAAAGCGAGGAAAAACTTCAATTTCAGATCGTATTGGTCGTTGTTTGTTCGTTGCTAAGTAAAATTGTTCGTTCTCTTTGACGCAGGATCCACAGATACTCTTTAACAATGTCTTAATTATCTTGCGTCGTAATATTATGTATGTCAAAACCTTCCTTGTCACAACTAACAATCCACGAATTTACTTCCAAGTTAAATAGTGACTGTTCATTAACTTTTGATGGGCAATTACCAAATATTCGTAGAATGATGGAGGCGACATGTTGAATTTCCACTTTTGATGAACAATTTTATTGTTCCAAACATCACGCCACACACACACACACACACGGTTAATTAGCACTGGCAGTTCTGTTAGTTTCAAGTATCGTGAGAGTTACGACAACTTTAACCCTCGGTGTAGTTGTATCTTCTTCATGTATTCGTGTCAGTGTCTCCTACTCGAGACTAAACGTGTATTATAGTCTTTTGAAACTTTGTCCATTCCTTTCTATAAGTTCACTTATATGAATGTTGAGTCCAATATTGCCTACTTCCGTTAATAAAGTCCAACTACTCGGTATACACAGTCAGCATATTATCTCGGTTCAAGTCTCTAGTCTGAATATCAGTGCACAAAATCCGTGCGTCTACGTCACGCAACAACGACTCTTGAAAGTAAAACAATCTCGTCGCGCTCCATTCGCTCAACTATGGCAAGAGCTGCTCTCGTATCACTTGATAGCACGATAGCTAGCAAGCGACTTACTTTTTTCGTGAATGAGTATTGTAGACGCACTGAATTTCTTCGTTGCGTTTACCACTGTCTTCGACATAAAAGTTATCTCTGACCGACATTTCTTTGGACTTAACTTTCACGTTATTAATTTGCAATTATTACTTAGATGTTTGGCAAATAACTAAAGATGACCTTTTTTCTTCTTCCTTTCTACCAAAAAACACTCTGTAATGCTTAATGTTGGTGTTTATCAAGACTTTCTGGTGTCATATCATCGGCAAAGTTGTCGTACCTGTCAGGATAACTTTTCCCTACTTTACATCGTGATGATCTTTCCTAATTGGGTTTTGGACTTCATTAGGGTGTTACAAGCTACATGCCGTTTTAATTATTGCTCTGGCCCCAATAGCGATACTGAAAACGCTATGAATTTTAATAAAAGTTGTTGAATGCTGAAGAACATCGATTTAGCATATCCATCAGTTCGCTAAAACCGATTTATCCCGATGATCTAAAGTTCACTTGACATTAGCGCGAAATCCCAAGTGTCGGATGCCAAAATATATTCGAAGGCCACACTGATTTAATTACAGTTAAAACGAGTGGCACTGTTTCAGAATCAATCACCTAAAAGTGGTGGAATTAGTCTGACTGCATCTGAAACTAAGCATCGTTTGAAACCTGAAAGC